>NW_017731392.1:2549116-2550853 GCF_001890085.2 Hipposideros armiger | reverse complement strand
GTGGTCCAACAAGCTGCTCAATCTGGGGCTGCTTGCTCACAGTGTGTGGTACCCACTCTGGGAGTTGGGTGACGGCCAGAAGCCTGAATTATTGTCTCAGAATCAGATTCTCCTGAGTGAGAGTCCTTTTAGGGCGTCTGCAGGTGACTGCACGTTATACATGGGGAAATTCAGAGAGCTCTAACGGAACGATGGCCATGTGGGGGTGTGCAGGGCAGAGCCAGCCCATCCGCAGAGCCTCCTCACATACCTGCTTCCCTCTCTGCAGCCTCCGCATTCACAGATGGCTCTGGCTTAAATACTGATCATGCTCTTTTTCAGGGCCCTGACTTGGACCCCAAATTATGTTTCATATTTTTGCTCCTTCTCTTTTTAGACATCATCCTAGATGGTATACAAAGAAGAAGTTATGCTCTCTATGTGTTCTGACTAACACAAGTAACTTCCCACTTTGTAATTTTTACAGAACAATTCAAACCAAATCCAGAATTGGCACAGCATTCTTGAACCATAGATAGTTCAGGGTTAGGTATGGGCAGTTAAGGGGACTCCTAACAAGTGACAAAAGTTCCCCAAGCCCCTCGCTACTAAAGTGACAGTGGACTAAGGTAGAAAAGCTTTTAAATTCACAGTGCCCCAGCAGCATCTCAGGAGGTGGGACCCAGATATAAGCATATTTTAAAGCTCTTCAGGTGATTCAGTGTGCAACTAAGGTTACAAACCAATGTTTTAGAAAGACTTTCAAAAATGATTGTGACTCAGGGGTTTCTGATGAAGTCCTATTGGCAGTTTCAATTACACTGTGTTGAAATTCCTTTAACCAAAACAGAGGTTTTGTAATTGTAGGATGCCCCGGGGTTCTTAAGACAATAAGTTACAGTCACTGTCAGACATTCTTAAAATGGTCCTCAAGAAGTTAAAAATAGAATTACCATATGATCCAGCAATCCACTGCTGTGCATATGCCCAAAAGAATTCAAAGCAGGGACTCAAATGGACATTTGTACACCCATGTTCATACCAGCATGATTCACAAGAGTCAAAAAGTAGAAGAAACCCCACAAATCCATTGACAGATGAATGAATAAACAAAATGTGCTACATACATACTGTTAAATAAACAAGGAAGCCATTAGACTGAGGTACTTTGGCGACCTATGTAAGCAAACCAAAACCTAAACCTGTAAATGCTTCAAGGTTAAGACATTAAAACCAAANTGTGCATAAAATGGGTTAGGAAAGTTTAGAGGCAGGAAGTTTGTGAGAGAATGGGCTGTCATTTATTACTTTCCTACATCTTAATTTAAATGTTCCTTTTCTCTTGCTCTCTTCACTGAGATCACAGTTTAGCTTATATTCTGATAGTGTGCATGGTTCCTACCTTGCACAAAAGTGCCCAGATCCATTTACACATGCAGGAGAGCCTCAAATAATGAAAAAGTTCACAAAATACATGTCTATACAGTTTTGTCAACTGTTTGTTAACAGGCATTCTGCTCACCGTCTACCTTTTCCCTTTTCCCTTTACTTTTAAGCATAGAATTGGAAAGGGCCATAGAGGTGATCTGGTCAATCTCTTGCCCATAACAGGAATTGACTTGATGAGATCTTGAAAGACAGGCTGAAGTCTTGGCCTTAACAGTTCCTCTGTCCCTAATGAGATCTGTCCCATTGTTTGATATCATTGAATTCATAGAAAGACCTTCCTTACACAGAGTGAACCAAAGTTGACCTTCT
>NW_017731392.1:2526901-2544925 GCF_001890085.2 Hipposideros armiger | reverse complement strand
CAGATGCTAGAAATCTACATGTAAATTAGAGCAAAAGGAGTTTCACTGAGTCCTATCTCTGCTCATACTTTACAGAAATATCAGCGAAGGCGGAAGTACAGCCTGTCTGCTGTGTTCCATTCGGCCACCATGTTGCAGGATGTTGGTGAGGCAATTCAGTTTGAAGTCAGCATTGGGAACTATGGGAACAAGTTTGACTCAACCTGTAAGCCTTTGGCATCAACCACTCAATACAGCCGTGCCGTATTTGATGGTAAGACTGACACTAACTTTTCTATCCTGTACACGTTTACAGTGGGTGCAACACAGGACAAAAAGCATGCAGAACTCTGGCAGCTATTATCCCCATCATATGCTTAGGAGAAAGGAAAAGGTTGAATGGTTAAGAGAGGTGGCTGGACTTCAGACACCTTTAATTGGTCAAATCCAAGAAATCGCAGGCCCTTTGCCAGGGGCTAAACGCCCCCCTACCCCACCCCACCCCCGCCCCATGCCCAATTTTAACACTGGCTCTGTTTTGTAAAGTCACAAAATGGTGACCTGTTGAACACTGAGCTCCCAAAAAACAGTTCCTGCCCTTTCTCACCTCTGCCCTACCAGGCCCAAAAATCACTCTTAGACTGAGTAGTTGAAGTACTTAGGACTCTGGCTCAGGCTCTGAAAATCAAGTTTCTGGTCTTTGCCCTGTAATCAGCTCGATAACCTTAGCCACATCACCGAATTCTAACCATCAGTTTCTTCATTTTCTTCAGAGTTGCTGTGAGGATTAAGTAGCTGTATTTGAACAAAGATGGATGAAAACAGTTCCTGCTTTTAAGGAACTTATATTCTAGTGTATAAAGTAAATCATAATAGAAGGCAGAGTATGAGAATACTCTAATAAAGGTATCAACAAATGGTTTGAGAGCATAGAGAAGGGAGAGAGAAATTCTGATCAAATTTTCCAACAGTTTTACCATAGTTTTTACCTAATTTTTGCAGTGTTAAAATATAAAATGTACTTAAAAATGTTAGCTAATAATTTTTAATCACTGTAAGGCTCTAATACAAACCCCATGTGTTTAGTAAAGGCTTTGAAAAAACAGAAAATTCTTTTTGTGTGTGTGTGTGTGTCCCACTTCTAGAAAAAATTTTTTTAATTTAGAATAACAGTTTCCAGGGACAAATGCATACAATCTAATTTGCGATGCTCTGTATATTTCCTGCTACCATGTTATGGAATCATCAGTGATGTTCAAATACATGATCCTCAACCACTAAAAGATTCTAAGATTGTTGTGTTCAGTTTACTAGGGATTTTTAGAGAGATTTTCAAAACAGGCTGAATGAATAAGAACTTTCTATCCCTCAGTTGCTTAATTGAACAAATTAAAGAACCCAACCACCCCAAACCATTCCCTGAGCATGTGATTAATAAGTAACCCAGTTTGCACATCTCTTTAATAAACATGTTGTTTATTTCAAGTGTTCAGTGTTCACTGACCCTCAATATTCTATACCAGGGAACTACTATTATTACTTGCCTTGGGCCCACACAAAGCCAGTTGTTACCCTGACTTCATACTGGGAGGATATTAGTCATCGCCTGGATGCTGTGAACACTCTCCTAGTCATGGCAGAACGGCTGGTAAGTTTATCGTTTTTCTACATCTTCTTTTCACTAGACAGAGTGAATCATGTATTAGTTAGGATGCAGGCTAAGCCACTATAACACAAGACCTCAATATGTAATGGTAAGCAAGGTAAAGCAATTTCTTCAGTAACAGTGATTCAAGTCTGGTACGGAAGTTCAGTGGTGTTGGGTACCCAGGCTCTTCACTCCTTGTTGCTCTGCCGTCACCAAGGAGTTGCCATTGAACGTGTGGGAGGGGCAGCTCACCACTACATCCTCCAGACTGAGGGAAGGGGAAAGAGGGCGAGAAGATGACACAGGCCTTTCCTTTCAAGAGCAAGACCCAGAAGTCACACACTTGATTTCCACTCACATTCCATTGGCCTGAATCCAGTCATACAATCACATCTCACTGCAAGGGAGTTGGGAAATTCAGTCTTATATCTAGGAAGGCATATGACCAGATATAACTTCTCTTATTGTGAAATAGAGAGAATGGAAATTGCAGTGGGTGGCAACTCACAAATTCTGCCACAATTTTTATGTGAAGAATAGTGTGGAGAATGGTTCATTCCAATAGAAATGCAAACCTTAGAGCTTTGCTGTTAAAGCAGCTAAAAATCTCTACTGTGGGAAGAGGTGAGCTCAGAAGAACCAGAGGCTGACATTTTCCACTCTTGCTGTAGACTCCAGGAACTTTCCTTGTTTGGAGGCTGGGGGCTCCCTCTGGTGGAAGCTGCATAGATGTGGTATCTGTGATTATCCATCTAGTTGTCACTAATGATGAGAAAGGAAACGTGGTTGGGATTTTTTCTAATTAACTCAAAGATACTAAGTATACTGTCAGGTATCAGTATAAAATCCATCTGGTATTAGTGTTTTGTTTTCCAAATTATATTAGTGTTAATTTTTTTCTAAGATCTAACCTCTGTCAGGGCTGGACCAAGACGTGTGGGGGTCCCGGAATATATGTGATCTAACACTCCATGGAAAAACTAAAAATATTTTTTGTGCTGTACAGACAATATTGAAAGAGAATTTTAGACTTAAGTATAATTGTTCACATAATAAAGCTACAATTAATATGTAGTGTAGTTGTGGTAATTAATTCCCAATCCCCCATCTCAATGGAATTGGTGGAGAATTGGTCATACCTCTATTCTAATTATGTTTTGGGTATGAAGGGGAGCAGAGTTTGCCACCTCAAAATTTGCCTCTTTGGGGTATTAGTTTAGGCTGGTCAACTTTAAGAAAACAGCAGACCTGGGAGAAGCTCTGAAAATCAAGTAGAAGTTATCTTTGTAAAAGGACATTTACATCTGTGAGGGAAATCTCTATCTGTAAGGGCGATTCCCTCACTAAACCTGGCCCACCTTCACTATCCATGGAGAAAGCATGGATTTAAATCTGCATGACAGCCTTACCCTTGTTCCCTGTGCTTTTCTCGGTAGTCTGTCATCACTGACTCCATCTCTAACATCTTCTTCTGTACTTAGCTGAAGTGGTATTTAAGGTGATGTCTTCCACCATTTTGACAGGTTACTCAGTCTTCCTGCGTCTCTCCCATGTACACAGGAGGCATACATGTTATTAAACTTTAATTTGTTTTTCACTTGCTAACCTGTCTTGTGTTAATTGATTGTTAGTCCAGCCAAAATATTGCAGGGTAGAAGATTTTTTTTCCCTGACAGGTATTCAGCATTTTTTATGCTAGTTCTTTTCATCAGCTTTCTCCATGAACCAGAGTGTTCTAATTTCTTGCTAATTTGGACAGGATGGTGGTTTTCCATGATTAGGACTTTCAATAATTATGGCGGACACTCTCTCAACCTGCCTGTTGGCAAATGCTCAGAGTGACATAGCAGTATGTTCTGGGCTTATCTTGTATTTTTCCTACCCCAGCTCTGGAGTCACCATTTCTGCAGGGAACCCTGATTCCTTTTAGTGGGAATTGCATGTAAAAAACAAGAGTGCCCAGTACTACTTAGATGTCATTGCTTCTAGGCCTCCTAGGCAGACAAACTTACATGCATACACACATGTATGTTTATATGTATATTTACTTATGTATCTATCAATAAACTAAAAGCAATGAGTTCATAAGGACAACTGCACCTCCATTCTAATACCACAGGGTTTATTCTAGTCTTCCCTATTTCTGTATTTACAACTCCCTTCTTCAATAGGGAGAAATCTGGCTTTAATTATCCTCAATATATTTACTCATTTGTTCAATCCTAAAATCCAAAGATAAACCACTGTGAAAAACAAACTTAGAGTTTGATGTGTTTATGCTTCTTTAGTTCCTTTAAACTGAGGATATATAGTCAAAACGTTGTGTTCAAAAGTTACTTGGGTTAGTTCAATGTAGTTTCGTTATTCATCTGAAATACAGTTAGGTTCATTTGCTTCTGTTTTATATTCCATTTTAGGGTTTCTTCCCCCCATCTTTGTTGGTTTTATTTTATTCCTTTGTGAATACATAAAATATTTACATGGTTTCGAAGGTCAAAGCTATATGAAAAGGTTATCCTATTATGTATGCATATCAGTGTTGATTGCATTTTGAAGAAAAATAAATAGTGCTAAGCTATGGTGAGCATTATTAAGTGTAAAAAGAAAACCTTCTGGTTTTTCTGTTAAGTCTTTTTGTGTATTTTTTTCTTGAAAATTAGAGCTAAACCTTTACTGGGCATAACAGTGTAATGCATAATTACCAATTATTGCCTCTGTTTCCAAATTCTCAGCAATCAAACATAGAGTCTCTAAAATCAGCGATACAAGGTAAAATTCCTGCACACCAGCTGGCTGAACTGTGGTTGAAGCTGATTGATGAAGTTATAGAAGACACAAGGTATAGTGATTGTATTTGTATATCTCAGAATTCCCAGTCATGCTTCCCTCCCTTAAACTATAAGAATTGTTTCTAGTGTTTGCCTGAAAAATGAATTTGAATTAGTCAAACTTCTCAAAAGGCTGCCCGTGGGAGGAGTCTCTGACTCACCACCAGGAAAAACTTCACTTTCGGATTTGGTGTCAATTTTAAAGCAGCCTAGTGAGGCTAAGGCCTAACTCTGGGAAGCACATCCCAGCGCAGTCTCAGACTAGGGGTTGGGTGAGAGGAGGCGGGAGCACGTCTGTGCCTCCGCCTCCCATCAATTCTTGTATATCCACCTCCCGGAGAAAGGTGACTCCTGAATTCCACGGGGAAAAGAAATGCATCAATTTTGTCTTTCAGAACAACGTTCCTAATTGCAACACATTTTAGAAACAGCCTTTTTACTTCCTCTTTACTGAATTGCCTAATGAACACTGGCCAAGCCAGGAGATTTGATTTGAGCCAGAGAACCTTTCATAACTATGACTTGGGAAAACAGCTCATCAAAGGGGGAAGTGATTAATGTTAAATATTGGCCAATAAAGCAGCGGACAGGGAAGTTCCAAAAGAAAAGAATTATTGAATACTTCTCACAAGCTGCAATAACCAGGCACATTTCTCCCGCTCTAGGCTAATGCCTTGTCTCCCTGTCTTCTTGTGCCTTCTAGTGGTATAACTGGGTAATTGAAATGCTGCTGAAAATGTATGGCGACGGAAGGAGAATTGACTGAGTGGTGAACACACAATGTGATATACAGATGATGTATTATAGAATTATACACTTGAAACCTATATAATTTTACTAACCAGTTCACCCCAATAAATTTTAAAAAATGCAACTAAGATCAACTAAGTACTGCTGAGTACTTGTTTATCTTCAGAAAATTTAAATCTGTTTTCTAACAGGCCATCTCTTCCAGTCTCTTTATTTTATAGATGAGAAAACAGAGACCCAAAGAGGTGACATGATGCATCTGATGCCCAGAGTTGGGTTTATCAGCACAATTCCTCTTCCTGCTACGTGTTTCACACAGTCAACATCTATTTATTGAAAGTCTCATGTGACTTTTGAGCTAACAGCTTCCATATATATTTTTGCTTCAAAGAATCATTCAAGGGACTTAACCCTTCCAGTGCACTGCCATAATTACTAATGTAACCAAACAGAAACATTTGGTAATACTTTTCATGTAGAAAATGTGAATTTTAAGGTTAGCTGAGCAAAACACAGACATACCTATTTTCACTGTTCTCCAAGAATCTGCTTTTGAAGAACCAAATCCATGTGAACTGTTTTTGAAGAATTAAATTGGAATCTTTTTAACTTCATGTAACAGGAAATTTGTGTTTAAGGGAAGTCATGCTAGGATTTCCTTCATTTAGGAAGCTGGGTGAAATTCAAACCAATGGAAATTCTAGGTAGGGACAACGTGCGTGGAACTTCCCAGAACTGGTGACAACCTCACACTGTGGCCCTGCCAGCTGCCATGGTTAGAGGGAAGCCTAGAAGAAGAAGGCTAAATGTGGCCCCAGCTCAGCTGTTCTAGACCTCTCATGTTGAATGAGAGCTTGGCCTATACAAATGGTTCTTCACCTTTTGGGCCCTTTGAATTATCTGATGAGATGATGCCAATGATAAAGACAGCAACAAGATGATGATGGCGACATTCTTTAGACTATGCAACAGGCATTGCTCTAAATGCTCTCCACATATTAATGCATCTACTTCTCACAACAACCCTAAAAGGAAGATATTATTTTCCCACTTCAAAGACAGGAAAACAAGAGATTAACTTATCAAGATTAACTTAGTAGATGGTGGCACCAGGATTTGTACCCAGATAGTCTTCTCCAAAGCCTATGTTCTTCATCATTATATCATACTGTTTGTCAATACAGACATATACTATTTTTTATAAGTTCCAGGGATTCACAGACCTCCTGAGGTCCACCCATGGACAACCTAGGGGTGTGTGGTCTCTAAGTTAAGAACCCTTTGGCTAAATGGTCTCTTATTTCCCTTCTTCTTCCTTCATTTTGTGGGTCTATACAATCATTGTAGGAAGCAAAGGGAGGGAAGGCCATTTCTCCCAACTGTTGCTCCTGTATTCATCTTTTTTCCAGTGATTCCATAAGTCTTGGGTCAAACCCAAGGAATTGCTTTAGAATTTTAATTACCCTGCATTCCCCATGAGAGTTAGGAGAGTCTTAACTGGCATGTCTGCTCCACCAATGCCAGAAACAATCGATTTTAGCTTAAACCTGGTCATGCTGTGGCATCAACTAGGAAATGGATGTGATTTGAAAGAAGGAAACTAAACATAAATGACTTTGACATATCTGAAGTCTATAAAGCTATTCTGCAACTCTTTCTTTTCTTTTTTTCTTTTTCTTTTTTAGATACACGTTGCCTTTCATGGAAGGAAAACCTAATGTCACAATTCTAGATAGTCAAATCCGAAAGTTGCGGTCTAGATCGCTCTCCCAGATTCATGAGGCAGCTGTGAGGATGAGGTCTGAGGCCACAGAGGTGAAGCCCACACTGGCGGAAATTGAGGACTGGCTTGATAAATTAATGCAACTGACTGAAGAGGTAGGACTTTTAAACTACACAAATGTCACTTAACATGAAAGAGGGATTCTGTGGAATGGCACCAAGGATAGAGTTGGTGGTAAAAAAAATCTAGTAGATTACCTTGGATATTGAACAGCTCTGAAGGATGATGAAATCAGGAGCTTTGGGCGGGGATGCTAATGGGTAATGTGGATGAATGTCGTTGAAGTAAGGGCAGAAGAAGAATTTTCAGTTGGTGGTCCTGGAAATGTCTTCAAAGAAGACAAATTATTATCATTGTACAGTCAAAGAATATGACAAGTGGAGTGATAAAGTAGCAGATCTGTGTAGTACAGAGGATTAAAATGTTACCTTTGGTTGGATTTGTAATGACCTGGCTTTGAATCTTGGATCTACCATGTGTAACTCTGGACAAGCGATTCAACCTCTCTAAGCCTCAGTTTCCCCATATGTAAGATGGAGGTAAATGTAGTATTCAATTCACAGCATTGCTTTGTGAAGATTAAAGAAAATGATGAGTGTAAAAGGCTTAGCACAGTGCAGGGAACACAGTGCGTGTTAGATAAATGTTGGCTGCCATCAATCTCTGTGGGATGGAAGAACAAGAGAATAGAACCTCCTTCTGACCTTCAGAGATTGCGGGGAGGGGTGTAATATATTTGTAGCTAGAAACACATTTGAAAAAACATGATTACAGGTAATTTTTATGGTCTATTTTCTATGCTTCAAGACTTTCAAAATTTCCTATAATGAACTAATATCACTTTTATAATCAGAAAAAAAGGGGTTTTAAAAAACTAAATTGATATTTCAGGTTTGGCACATATAGGATTGTGAGACAGAGATGCTCTGTCTGTGTCCTATAAAAATATATTAAAACTATAGCCTTTTAACTGCTTTTGATGGCTTTCCACAAATGATGGGTGAGATAAGAGGGGCTATTTCCTAAAATACCTGTCAGAGCCCACCGAGTAGGCAGGGGTTTTAGCAGGTGAAGCCCCCCTCTGCTTCCCTCTATGCCAGTGGTTCTCAACCTTCCTAATGCCGTGACCCCTTAATACAGTTCCTCATGTTGTGGTGACCCCCAACCATAAAATGATTTTCGTGGCTACTCTATAACTGTAATTTTGCTACTGTTATGAATCGTAATGTAAGTATCTTTTTGTTTTCCGATGGTCTTAGGCGACCCATGTGAAAGGGTCGTTCGACCCCCAAAGGGGTCGTGACCCACAGGTTGAGAACCGCTGCTCTATGCCCTTTGGCCAGCCACGGCCTGCTCCCCACCCTGTGGGCTCAGAGTACAGTAGGTCCCAGAAGACGTGAGACTCAGGAATGTGGGCAAAGCCCTAACCATAGCGCTCCTTTGCTAAGCAGAGCCATGAGGTCCCAGCCTGCAGGGTCTCCAGCCTCTGCCTGTAGACTGACTCTAGCTTTTGCTTCTTTTTTCACCCACTCACATGACCAGCCTCAGAACAGTATGCCTGACATTATCATCTGGATGATCCGTGGAGAGAAAAGACTGGCCTATGCACGCATTCCCGCCCATCAGGTTTTATACTCCACCAGTGAGGAGAATGCATCTGGGAAATACTGTGGGAAAACCCAAACCATCTTTCTGAAGGTATGGTTTCATCACTGTGTGATGTGAGGTACTTAAATGCAAAACCCCTGTTCCTGAGAAGAGCCTGCTTTATGATTTGCTGGTCATTGAATAGCTAGGACACTCGTGATCAATTCCGGCCCATTTTGGCCCCTTCTTCTAGGGTAGTAATTCCCAGAGAGTGGTCTCAGATCTGCTGGCATTCATTCAAAGACTCATCCGTAGAGGCCTTTGTGATACTGATATTAACATGGCATCGTGAATGCTTTGCATTCTGGCAATTTTCCACGTCTAACGTCACATGTAAAGCAGTGCCTTTCTTCCCTTCCATTCTAGTGAGTGTTTGGGAAACAGAAAAAAAGAGAAGGTAATATAGATAGTCCATGGAATCTATGCCCTAACCAAACGGGTCCTCAAATTGAAAAATGTTAAGGATTACTACTTGAGGGCAAGGGTCCTGAGCTTTTTTAGAGTCATGGACTCTTTTAAGTGCCTGATGAAAGCTACTGGCCCTTTCTTCTAGAAGAATGCATATCTCACATGCATCCAATATTATACATATGATTAAGGAGCTTCATAGAATTTGTACGTCCATTCTAGCAACCTGGATTAAGAACTGTTCTGTGTGTGTATAAGGAGAACCAAAGGGGCTGGAAACAAAGAGATCAGAATAGTTCCCAGTTGCACATTTGACATCCCTCTCCCTGGCTGACCTCAACTGAATTCTTTGGATTTGGGGGAAAGGAATAAAGAGCAAGAAGAAAAAATAATAGTCAGGGGAGAGTGTTCTCTTAAAACAAGGAGATATGCGCTAATTTTTTTTTTAAGATTTTTATTGGGGAACTGGGGTAAGGGGAACAGACAAGTTGCTGTTGTTTTGTTCTTCAGTCTAGTTGTGGAGGACATTGCTTCACTGGCCTAAGTTGGCACCATCATTGCGCTCTTCCCGGGCGAGGCAGGTCACCGGCTTCTGGACAGCCGCTCACTGCGGCTGCTGGCCGCTCACGCTGACTGCTGGCTACACACGGTAGCCCATGGCAACCCACTGCCACAGGGGCTGCAGCCTACGCCGTTGCTGGCAACTCATGTCAACCCAGCTCCAGGTCGAGCTGTTGTTCAGCATCTTAGCTGTAGAGGGCAGTGTCACTGGCCCTCATATGTGGGATCCGAACCGGGGCCCTCTGGCGTCCCAAGCCAGTTCTTAACCATCGCGCCACTCGGCCGGCCCTGTGCTAATTTTTAATAAATGTACTCGTTGCTTTTTAATCAGGAGGGTGAAAATAGAAACAGAGTGATTATCTTCTTTCAAGTATGTCTTGGTGGAATAAATTTTACTTAAGATAGAACCACAATTATAATTGACCTCAGCAGTGGGTGGAAGCAAACTGATTAATAAATAAAATTTCACAGGGGGTGGGAGAGGAAGCAAAGTGTTTTTCTCTGTATTCGGTTTTAGAACTCAGTGGATAAACAGCAAAATGCTTTTAAGAGAATGTTTTATATATTTATTGATTTTGTTAATACTCATTATCCAGTTTAGGAAGTTATTCAATTCAGTGTTTTTCTTTGTTTTGTTTTTGTTTTTTTGTTTTGGTGTTGGGACCCTTTAACAAAAAAAATAATAATTTTACAGAAATTATTGAAGACCCCAGGAAGCATTAGTTTATGTGGGTTATATCTACCAATATTTACTATAATAGAAATTAAAACTAAGACATTTAAAAAATATTTATTAACTTATTTTAAAACAATAATAAACCCATTACATGTTAATATAAACTGCATGTTTTTATAAAATATGTATATTTATAAATATGTTATAAAATATAAAGTATTTTCTTTAAAACTCAGAGAGCAAAGTGATGCTGTTTTACATTTTTGCAAACCTTTTTTAATGTCTGGCTTCACAGAAATATAACTGGATTCTCATATCTGCGACATTTATATATATTTAATATGAATATATTTAATATTCTACATTTAATCTGATGGAATAAGTTGTTTGGTTGAAATACATAAGAGAACCTGACCCCACATAGATACGTAGCTTGAAAAGAGAGGAGTATTTTAATAACCTTTTCAGATAATTGTGATACTCATCTCTGATACAACACCAAACTCAACAAGTGGTAGCTTTAAAAGGTTAATTACAATGTGAAATCTTAAAACATATCAGTGAACTTTTCATTCTTTTCTACATTAAAATCCATTGGTCTATCTTGTACTTTGAATGGCTCTTTTGTCCATGCATGATTTTGTAACATTAAGCATTGATCATTTGGAAAATATTTGTTCACTGAGTTATTCATATCTTCCTAATGTTGACACATGTCATCACACAATATAGAAAAAAAAATAACATTCATTAATATCACTTATCAGAAAAGTCTTTATGTATCGGGAAGCTATCAAGCTTACCATGACAGATACAAGTTTTCCAAAATTCTTATTTTTACTTGAAAGCTTGAATTTTATTTTTGGCAACAAAATACAGTCAATGTTTGACCTTGAAGTGACAGGCTCACTTTGTTTATGTTCAAGAAAGTGTCTGCCCCATACCCAAGTCTGAATTACCATATTTGTCTGTCAATCGCTGTTGCAAGTAAAAAAGGTACTTCGTTTAAAAAAAAGGTGGGGGAGGCTAGTTCAGTTCACAACTCAAACAATTTCACAGGAACTTTTTCTCAAGACAAACATTTATTAATATGTAGCAGAAACACTTTGTGTATACTTCTCATTTCATCACACAAAATACTAAAAAGACCTGTACTTAAGGATCATGATTTAATAAAATTTGTATTTTTACTGCTTTTTCAAAGGAATTCTTAAGTAATACTGGCATTTTATTTTGGTGTCACTGCCTTGATTCCTGCTACAGTGCCTGGAGTTTTATCCACTGCTGCTTTTGCACCATCAGTGCAAATGTCAATACAGTGAAAAAGACAAGTAACATCTTAGTATTATTAGGAAAATAGTTTTGACCTGTGAACCTCTTGAAAAGGTCTCAAGGACACACGCGGGTCCATGGATCACACTTGGAGGACCACTGCTTTACTTATCATTGTAATCTTTGCTGTAGGGTCCTTTGGAAATATTTTAACTACGCAAACTTAAAATTAGACTGGTGAGAGCAATGATTAGATGTTCAGGCTGCTTTTGGCTTGAACTTAATGTCACACACTGTGCTGTGCCCAGCATAACATATCATGTTATTATGCATCTCACAGTATCCGAAGGAAAAAAACAATGGACCAAAGGTGCCTGTGGAGTTGCGAGTGAACATCTGGCTGGGCTTAAGTGCTGTTGAGAAGAAGTTCAATAGATTCGCAGAAGGAACGTTCACCGTCTTTGCTGAAATGGTACATTTAATGTCATCACTCTGTTGGGGGGCTGGTACTTTTACTTTTCATCCCTAGAGAAAACATTAACATCAAAACCCACCACTGCCATCACTACTACCTACAATCCCTTCGGTAAGACCATAAACTAAGGGGAAAGATTGACTTGATTATCAGCACTGGGGCACATCAGAGTGATTCACACACAGACAACCCAGGAATGAGGGCACTTGAGAGGTGCAGACCTTGAGAAACCTGCTTGGGGTCAGGAGTCTTAAGCCACAGGAGGCTCATTTCTCACTGAGGGGTAGCCTCTGATGGGTTGCCCAAAGGCAATGAATATTCTGCCTGAATACTTCAAAAAACAATAGACATAATTTGTAAAGCCCTCCCTGAGTTAAAAATCCACTTAGTTAATTAAAAATCTCATTACAATTAAACCAATGAAAATAATTTTCACAAACTTTTACAGCTAACAGCAGTTATTTGGATTATTTTTTTGCATTCTATTTTTAACTCAGAGCACTTACTGATGTAAACTTATTAGATATATTCAGTGGGTGTCTTCTGACAATTTTCTGATGAAACTCCATGCTTCTACAGATGGGTTTTCATGCTCAAATAAATGGGGGAGAAGACTATGGTCATTCTAGTTAATTTGTACGTGTGTTCCTGCTGCTCACCCCTGTGCCTCATGCTGGTTCAGGATTGTGGTTCTCATGGGCCGGAAAACCCATGGCCATTTTTTATTTTTTATTTTTATTTATTTAACAGTACCTGACATATTAGTAGGGTCCTGTAAGTATTTCTGAATAAATATTTATATACACGATAACAGAATTTATCCATCCATCCATCCATCCATCCATCCATCCAAGCTTTTAGGGAGTGGTGGCTTTATGCCAGATACTGAGGCAGATACTGAAGCTGATGAAGGAAGCCAAGCCCTTTCCTCAAAGATCTTATCATCTATTGCCGTGATTGTAAAACTGAATGTCTTGTTAAACATACCAACTGCCAGAGCCACTCAAGGGTTTCTGATTCTGAGTTAGGGATTAGCACCAGCAATAATTCCAATGTGAATGGATATGGATGGGGCATCAGTGGACAATGCTGAGAAACAATGAAACATGTGGGAGACACACAAAGTCCTCACAATGCAAGTTTAGAAGTGCGATTGGAGATAAATAGAGGGTGTGCTAGAGGCTGCAGGGGAGGCCCTGAGTAGTGGATACTGGCTTCCAATCAGCTGGGCAGTGTGGAGCCCGGAGCACCAAAGCACACATAGGAGAGGCTTGCTCCTGCTTTCCTGTAGGACTTCTTGGCATTCACCTGCCCTCTGACACTGGCTGGAGCTAATCCCGGAGAAGCTAGCACTGAGCATGGGTCGAACAGTCCAGAACTCCCTTTCACCCTTTCCCATTTCCAGATCATTCCATGCATAGAGCAAACTGGAGTTTCAACTCATGTAAAGAGATGACCCACCCATTTCAGTTGTTTTGTGTGACTCTAGATTCTAACATCCTGTGAGTACCAGTAGGGGCACATTCATAACAATAATGGAGATTTCACTGGTTCTTGCCATCCTGTGCTAATACCAGACCTCAGTTCTCTGCAAAATATGCCCCCCGCCGCTACACTTCAGATTTCTGAGGTGCTTCACATGTGAAAATGGTTCTGCCCCAAAGTTGCTGATTAAAGGCCTTTGCCTCAGAGCCACATGAGGCCCCATCTCCACTGCTGCCGATGCCCTCTTATCCATGCCAAGCTCCTTGCCTGGATTTTACTACAGCCATGATGGCTTCCAAGCAGAAGTGGTAGGAATGCCTTGCTCCTTCATTCTGTGTCCTTGTTGCTTGGAAACCAAAGGAGCCATGCACATGCCCCCAAGTCTTACAGACCCTGTGACAACAGCTCCTTTAGCTGCTGCCTGAAGCTCATTTGCTCTCAGAGCTCAGAGCCGATATCTGAGTCAGGCACCAGTTTACCCATTAGGCTTCTACTCAAGCTTCTTCCTTTCTCCTTCAGCCAAGAACTCCACTGTCACGTATGCAATCATCTTCTCAGTGGGTTCATCAACAGAAAAATGGAAATTTCAGCTTGGACCTAAATAGGGGCACTTGCCCATGGCAAACCTCAACCCTTTTGCTAGTTGACATAGTAAAGAGCAGACCATTGCAGATTTACAAACTCTAACTTAGAAAGGAATGCCCTGTAAACCAGAGTCTGCCATTTACACGAAACCTGCTTTCGGAAAGGTCTTGGTCTACCTGCTATACTCCATTGGGGATGAAGGCTCAGAACTTTTAGGCCCCATAAAAGCTGGGTGCTAAAGGACCTTCATGTTTCAGATGGGTTCTTTGTGGACTGCCTGAGAAATGTAGCATCAATTATAATATTGTTTCTATGGGGAAATGTGCCCCAACTTGTAGGCAGTAGACTTCAAATAAACTCAGAAGCCTGCACATTCATAAATTGAGGACTTTTAAAGTTATCTAAAAGATTAGGTTGAGATAACTATTTGGAGCTATTTAAAATAATAATAGAAACAGCCAGCATGATATACCACTGTTTACAAAGCACTTTCTCAATTATTTGCACATTTGAACTCCAGAATAACTTTATAAGAAAGATAGTATTATCTCCAGTTTACAGATGAGAGTATTGCGTCTTAGAAAGATGATGGGTTTACCATACATAAGTTGCATAATCAGTAACAGCCCAAGTTTGGTCCATACCTTCTGAGTATAAAGATTTTTTATTTCTATTGCTAATCTTTTTCATTTCTGTTCTAAGGCCTAGATGGACTTGAAAACTTATGGTCTGGCTTGATTTCCTTCTTTCTGATGGTATTTCTCCATTTTTTTTAATAGTATGAAAATCAAGCTCTTATGTTTGGAAAATGGGGCACTTCTGGATTAGTGGGTCGTCATAAATTTTCTGATGTCACAGGAAAAATAAAACTCAAGAGGGAATTCTTTTTGCCTCCAAAAGGCTGGGAATGGGAAGGAGACTGGATAGTCGATCCTGAAAGAAGGTAAGTTTTCCATTTTCTGAGAAAAGGAATGGAAATGAAGCTTTTCCCTAGAAATTTCCATCATCGTTCTTGATAATATTTACGTAACACACAGTGAGCAGGAGTAAGTCCATAGAAATTCATAGAAACTTGAAAGATGTCATCAGTGTCCCATTATAGCACAAATATAAAAGCCCCTGAGACTAACATTTATTGAGAACTTATTATGTGTAAATGTGTCAAGCAGTGTGCTAAGCAATGATATCATCTTATTGAATCGAGACTATAGCCCTACAAGATAGGTAGTCAAAAGTTATGCAGGATCGTAGATTTTTACCCCACTTATAAGTTTATCAAGGTCACCTGCCACAGTTTCATGGATTCTGGCAGGAGACACAAGACTCCTGGTTTAGAGACAAAGGACTTTATTGCCCATAGCAAAAGTAGTACCAGAGAGAAATACATTTACTGTATTTCTCTGAGCCCCCAATTCCCATAGCGAAAGACTGTCAGATGATGCTTGCACATGCAGTGGATTGTGTAACAGGAGAGGAAGCCTGAGCTTAGGGAACCCAAATATTTTATAATGGGTAGTAAGCATGCTGTCTCTTTGCCCTGAAGAGATATTATCTCTGTCTTCCAAGATTGTTTCCCATATAAACATCCTTGAAAAGATAGTCTGTAACCAAAGTTATGGAGCCTCTGTGCAGAAATGCAAGAGACTCACAGAGATTTATCTCCCAACAAATATTATCTCAACAGATGAGGAAATTGAGACCTAGAGAGATTAAGCAACTTATCCAAAGGCATACAGGTTATAAGTGGTACAAGTCTAGCCTGGGTAGCAAAACCAGCCCTCAACTTTTATGCTGGAACATCTGTAGGAAACAGTAGAGGGTATATTTTAAATGGGTGAATTATATGGTATGTGAATTGCATCTCAAGAGCTGTTATTAAAAAGAAAAAAGAAAGAAATAGTAGAGAGGGGCAGCGTGTTTTCCCTGGGGTCTGGGGGGGAACCGAAGCCTGGTCTCTGAGTGTTGCCAGCAGCACTGGGACCAGAGCCCTCCCTTGTCTCCTCCATCTTATGACGGTGTACTTGAGTTTGGAGGAAACAAGCTTGTGAAGTTGGGTTTTACGGCCTTAAACTAGAGTTTGCATTCTCTATGTCCACATTTGTTTTCTGTAATCACATGGGCATTAGGGGCATGAGTGTGCTGGGTCTGGTCTATTGAGACCCAGTGTTTGCACATGATTGCTTTTAACCCATGGCTGCTTACTTTGGATGGAGTTGGGTTTGCTTAATAAGGAGAAGGGAAATAGGATTTGAATTGGACAGAATGAAGGAAGGTTAATGAGGACAAGGAAAGGCAGGGGGCATTGTGATTGGAAAAATAGAAAGCCAAAGCATGTCAGGGCTGGATGGGACCCCACAGGCAGTAGCCAGGTTTTCTATTCTCCTTCTCTGGGGCCCAGAGAAGTGATGGATGAGCCCAGTTTATACAAATGGTTGGGAATATTTGTTTCCTGATTTCTTTCCAATGCTTGATTCTAGGGTAGGATACAGCAGGGAAAAGATGTAGAGATGGTAAAGGAAAAAGAAACTTCACTTGAGTGGATGCCTGGCAGAAGATTTAAGTCAAAGTTGGAACTTCTGTACTTTTCTCTATGGGTTGTCAAAATAGTTCCCAATCCAAGAAGAAAATTGGCATGGCAGAGAGTCAGTATAGATTTTTCAAGGGCCTAAATGGAGTTTGCAGTCTTAAATGACCTGGTTTGGCTGTCTACCTAGAACTATCCAGAAAATTTAACTCCTCCCTTCAGTTTGTGTTACATAGACTGAGCAAGCCACGAGTAAAAATTTCCATAGTTGGCCTCACGAGACTGTCTCCACGCCGATTTTTTAAAATAGGGGGAATAAGGGAGGACGACTCTCTGTTCTTTTGAACTGTTAGCCAAGAGCTTTGCTGAGAAAAAGCTGAACGACCCTAAACTGAAACAGAAATATGGAACATGAGGTCCTTAGAAGAAGCTGCCCACAACCCTGTTTTCCCAGTCCCCACCCTAATTACTGAGAAAGAGCAACCCTGCTAATTTGAGGCGTTCTCTATAATTTAGGTCTCATTGTTCCAGCAGGCCCCTTCTTCAAAGGAATGTCAAAAGTTATTAGTACAAAGAGGAGTTTGAAGTGGAGAACCCACAGGGCTAGAGTAAGGAGGGAACTGGTGCCACCCCCAGATTGTAGATGGTCCCGGATCATTGGAAAGAGCCGGGGTTGTCGGCTATCATTTCTCCTTTGGTAACACAAGCCTCGCCTGCAGCTTGCTGACTGAGGCTGATGCGGGTCATACGGAGTTCACAGATGAAGTATATCAGAATGAGAGTCGCTTCCCTGGGGGCGACTGGAAGCCAGCTGAGGACACCTACACTGATGCGGTGAGTGGCCTGCTCCTGAGATGGATGTATTAGCTCTTTGGACCCATGATTTGTGAATCCACCAACCACCGGCGTGGTTTCCCCTTCTGCTCCATCTCATGCTCTGAACAACCTTGCATTTATAACTTAAGCCACACAAGTGCACCTATAATTATTTTCTATAGAAAAGACCTTGGGCCTGTTTAACTAGATATTGGTGTATGATAAAGAGTGGGTTGTGCAACTTTTTTTATTGTACATATTTATTTATTATTTAAATATTTTTAGAATACTTAACAAATTGAATGCTCATGTCTTTAAAATATTAAAACAGCATAAAAGGAGATGATAAGTAATTCTCAATGATCCATATTTCATCCCCCAGAGATAACCATTGATAGCAGTTTTCTGTTCATATACAAGTATATATTTTTCCCCCTGCCTGAACAGAATTGTATGCACAGTTCTACAACTTGTAATTTTTACATAACACTATATCTTGATATTTGTATTTGATATCAATACATATACATTTTGTTTTGTACTTTTTTTCTTTCCCGCCGCTACACTTCAGATTTCTGAGGTGCTTC
>NW_017731392.1:2500534-2526865 GCF_001890085.2 Hipposideros armiger | reverse complement strand
AAAAATAACTAGCCCTGAAATATTTATGGACCCCAAAAAAGAAAAAGACATTTCTCTTTAAAATCTAGGTTTGCTTTTAGAAGATTTTAGAGTCTTGATTTTGGAACCTTTAATAAGTATTTTGTTACAAGTTAAAGAAATGGATAGCATTAGATCTGTGTAGTCCTACCAGAATAACCTTGCTCTAATGAGTTTTTTTTAAAGTGCCTGTAGAGTGTTTTATTATATGCACCCACTATAATTTATTAACTAATTCTGTTGTGCACATTTAGGGGTTTTTTCCAGTCTTTGGTTTTTATAAACAATGTGACTGTGAACATCCTTATGCGTATATTTTTATTCACTTGTGAAAGTTTATCTGTAGGAGAGACCCCTAGATTGGCTTGATCAAAGTTTCAATGCAAATACAATTTTGATAAATATTTCCAAACTGCTTTTAAAGAAGTTGTGTAAATTTATATTTCTAGCAGCAGTATATTAGAGTGCTGTTTTTCTAAACACTCACCTATTCACTTTAATTTTTTGTCCTCACATGAAAAAATTGTATCTTGTTATTTCAATTCAATTTTCACACTCTCAGTTTAAAGTGAAACTGAGTATTTTTCCATATGTTTATGGACCACCTTTATTTCTTTTACTATGAACTTTTTTTAATAACACTTCATCAGTTTTTATGCAGAATTGAAGTCAATGGTTAACATTAATTTTGCTCAGTTTTACATGACTAACGTCTGCAACCTCCAGCAGCATTACCCCATACTTGAAAACATGTGTTTTTCATGCTTTATCCATTTCTGATGGGTTCTTTCCAACATAACCCCTCACAAAAAGTGTTACACCATTTCATAATATTAAGTTGAACCATATGAAACTTCTGATATTTGATCATTTTTGCCCTACAAAAACAATTCCCCATGGCTCAACCTAACATATTCCTTAATAGTGGAAACAGAAGGTATTCTAAAAAACTAATTTTTGTGTAACAATTGTACCTAAATAGAGATTAGAGATTTTTCTGAGTAAGATTGATGTCTAAGATGGTATCTAAGGTAACAAGTGAATACCATAGTTAAGTGGGAGAAATCGTATCTCACTTTTGTATCTTACTTGACATGACGGCTTCTTTTGTTTTTTAAAGAACGGTGATAAAACGGCATCACCCAGCGAGCTTACATGCCCTCCAGGTTGGGAATGGGAAGATGATGCATGGGTATATGATATAAATCGTGCAGTGGATGAGAAAGGTAACATTTTAGATCTATTACCTGACTAGGGGCTGTGCAGCATGGCCTGGTTAGCCAAAGTAAAGTTTACTTGGGAGGGAAGAGCCTTAACCCATTGGTCTATGACAACTAGGTCATATGGTTTTACCTACGACTGTTCAGATGCAAAATCCGAAGGACAAGCCAGTGCGTGGACAGGTATGGGGTGTGGGGACTATCAAGAGTGAAAAATACAAGGTAACAGGGTGCCGGGTGGCTGGACTTCGAGATGCCAGGGATCTGGGGTGGGAATTTTGAGAGGGAACTGAAGCGCAAACTTTCTCTATTCTAACCACACCCTATTCTAACCACACCTCCCTGGAGACCATAAAATACCTTCAAAGTTCTACTCAGCAATAATGCAGATTATTGACATAGCTTCCGTTAATGGTGTTTATCTTTTTCTATGAACAGTAATTCAATATTAAATGAACTGTATACTATTTGGAATTATCAAAAGAGAAAATGTAAAATTTTTTCTTATAAGAGGGAATAGTACACAGAAAGAACTAGCATTGATAAAGAAGATGTCAAGATTTCAGATAGATGATAAGTTCCTGGCTGATCTCAGTGCACACACCAGGCCTGTATAATAATAACAGTTAATGTTGAATGAGCATAAACTACATGCTGAGCATGTCCCCAGTGCTTTGCATGATTATTTTGATTATTATTATTATTATTATTATTATTATTATTATTTTACAAAAGGTATGTTTTAACTTTATGCTGGAGAAACTGGGCCGTAGGCAGGTTTACCAACTTGCAAGAAACTTTTTTAGTATAAAGCCAGCATATGGTGGTGCTGAGATCTGAATTGAAGCTATGTGATTGATTATACAGGCCACACACTCTTAACCAGTGTCCACGTCTGCCTCTCGTACTGTGCTTTATTCTTAGATGCACTCAGTTACCATGAATGACGGGAGGTATAAAAGTGGAGGAAAACCCCATGGCTACCAAGGAAGCTTTCCGAAGAGGGAGTCAGGGGAATAGTGCTGTGTTCTGTTTGGCTGGATTACAGCAAAGTGGAAGGAACAGTGGCATTCAGTCATGATGGGAGAGAATATTTGGGGGTGGAAAAGGTGACTGAATGTTTCCTGGAAGTTTGGGTAACCATTCACTAACTCTGTTCCAGGCTGGGAGTATGGAATTACCATTCCTCCTGATACTAAGCCCAAATCCTGGGTTGCAGCAGAGAAAATGTATCATACACATAGACGGCGAAGGCTGGTCCGAAAACGAAAGAAAGATTTAACACAAAGCACTTCAAGTACTGCACGGGTAAGAGGGGCAGAAGTTATTTTGGTAGCATGATGGAATACTTGCAATAGCGCACGACTTGGAATAAGATACATAAGGATTCTAATTCTGGCTCCATTTTCTTTCTCATCTGCAAACTAGGTATAATATCATACTTCGAATTAAGGTATGGTAAGGCTTAAATGAAATAATAATAAATTAAATGGAATAATAATACTAGTAACAATCAATGGCGTATTTTGTGTACCTTCTATAATGCTAGATACTGAATATGCATTATCTACAATGCAGAAGGTCTGCATTTTATCCCCATTTCACAGATAATGTTCACAGAGATTAAATAGACTAGCTCTAGGTCGCATGCTGAGTAAATGACAGAGCTGGTGCCTGAACTCAGGCTAGTCTAACTCCAAACAGGAACTCTGCCTGTCCCACAAAGTTCCTGACTCATTCGGTACAATGAATGAAGTTACTTTTTATTAAATGGTGAGCTTCTGGGGCACAAAGATGGAACCATAGTCATCTTTGTATCCTCCTTGCCAGCTCAGGAGCTTATTCTTAATGAATAACAGAGTAGAATGAATGAGCTGATCAATGAATATTTGTTATTTAATTATCCTTATCCTGATGGGGTGAGAAGTTTCTAGAATCATTTGACTCTGGACTTCCACATAAGAACACTAAGGTAAAGCGGAAAGAACACTGAGCCCCACCAGTCAGAAGACCAGAAACTTGGCCTAGTGCGACCAAAAAGTATTGTTGAGACTTTGATCATGTTCCCTAACCTGCCTCACTCCTGGCTACATGAACTATTTCAATGCCACTATTAACATTAGTAGAGTGCCAATTACAAGATTATGCTTGACCTGGATTTCATGTTTATTCGAAGTTGAAAAATAGCCCCTACAATGATAATAGCCTTCGTGGAGCTCTTATTTCTGCAATTATAAATATTATTCAATATTATTTTACATTTACTAAATCTAGTCATAGTTTTAAGATATTTATATAAAATTTCCACCACTAACATGTCACTACATGAAGGCAAGGACCCTGTCTGTTTTTTTTTTCACTGCTTCCTCAGCTCTTAACACAATCCCTGTCACATAGTACGCCCATCATATTTATTGAGTGAATTGAATAGAACATTGAAAATTGAAATCGTTTATATATAAATAGCTTTAAGATAAAAAGCGCTATACTCAGTATTAGTTATTATAGAAGTAATGTACCCTGATCTATCATGTAATTATTAATTATGGCAGCTATTAGCTTAGACAAGACATTTAAACCCTGGGGAGGGTGGTGTTATTTTTTTCCTCCCTATATAAAATGGGGATAATAATGGTTTCCAAACTATTTAATAATAGCAATGTTTTCTTATGAGCTAATGAAGTGAGAAAATAGAAAGTAACTTGAGAAAGTATCAATTTGCTTTACCTACCCAACCTCCCCCCAAAGTCTGAATAAGGTTCCCCTCCTTATAATATAGCTCCCACCTTGGCAACATCACATTCTTTCTTAATTGCCTGGTTAACTCTGTATTCCCATAGTCTATCAGCTCTACAAGGGCAGACAGCCTCTCTACTTTGCTCTTTGTTGTATCCCTGGCTCCTGGCACAGTCGTTGTCACAGAGATGATTTTCAATACGTTCGTTGATTGACCAAATAATCTACTTTTATTTTAGGCCATGGAAGAATATGAAGACCGGGAGGGCTGGGAATATGCTTCTTTAATTGGCTGGAAATTTCACTGGAAACAGCGTAGTTCAGATACCTTTCGCCGCAGACGCTGGAGGAGAAAAATGGCTCCTTCAGAAACTCATGGTGCAGCTGCCATCTTTAAACTTGAAGGTGCCCTTGTAAGTAAGAAGTAGCCAAAGCTCAAATATATTGATGTACTCGTAGATAAAAGATATGAGTGTTAGATACAACACCACCAACTCCATAGTGGTCCCTCCACTACTGCAAGACTGCAAATAATTTGGGAAGAAAGCTACACATCCTATGTGCTCAGTCATTTTTATAGAATGAATACACCATTAACATATGAAAGTTCTAAGAAGTCCTACTGCAGACACACCTATTTAACATGGTTTCACCTAGCATTTTCCAAATACTGGGGGTGCCAAAAAAAATTTACACAAGTGTATACTTTGGTCAACATTGCTCAAACAGTAGTTCGCCATAATCAGAAGTGTCTGGACGCTGATGGTAACAACTTTGAGTACCTCTTGTAATCACAGAAGTCAAACGTGACTTGTGTTCATCATTTGTTATTGGTATACATTGAACATTACAATTTTAATATAGTTTCCTTTCTTAAAATGTGTATACATATTTTTGGCACCCTCTGTGTACATGTTCCCAAACCGTTGTTGCAGGTGACATCTATTAACATCCCAAGCACTGGTTCCTTGGATCACAGCTTATAAACTGTTCAACAAACCAAGAAAGTTAAATATACAAATGTGAGGGTGAGGAAAACAGAAGAATGGCTCACAGAATTAGAGAACAATTTGTATAGAAGCACAATAAAGAAGGAAGGGAGGAAAAAAGCAGAAAGGTGGGATAAATGAATAAGAAAATGATGATGACTGATCTAAAACAATGTGGTGGTCAGGAACCATTTCCAAACACAGCCTGTTTTTACATTTCGGCATGCTGACCATGCTGTGTTTTTCTCCTGCTGCTCTTTCTCTTCCTCCTCCCACACTTTTAATACCCTTATTTATACTTTTTGTTTTCTTTGTCTTTCCGTGGCAGGGTTTGGTAAACTTGGACTTGAGGTAGAAGGTCTGGCTTCAACTTCCTACTCTATCTCTTTCCAGCTAAGTGACCTTGGGAAGTCACATACTGTCCTGAGCTATATTCATTTCTAAAAATGAAGTGATTGGATGAGAAAAATCTCTTTTAACAGCCATCATTCCATTTGTTTGTAATTCTTGCCTCTTTATTTATTTATTTAAAGATTTTTATTGGGGAATTGGGGGAAGGGGAACAGACAAGTTGCTGTCCTTTTGTTCTTCAGTCTAGTTGTGGAGGACATTGCTTCACTGGCCCAAGTTGGCATCATCATTGTGCTTTTCCCGGGCGAGGCACATCAGTCGCCGGCTTCTGGACGGCCGCTCACTGCCCGCCGCTCACGCTGGCTGCTGGCTACACACGGTAGCCCATGGCAACCCACTGCCACAGGGGCTGCAGCCTACGCCGTCGCTGGCGACTCACGGCAGCCCAGCTCCAGGTTGAGCTGTTGTTCAGCATCTTAGCTGTAAAGGGCAGTGTCACTGGCCCTCATATGTGGGATCCGAACCGGGGCCCTCTGGCGTCCCAAGCCAGCTCTTAACCATCGCGCCACTCGGCTGGCCCCCTTGCCTCTTTATTTTTAAACATTGTTATTGATTTTCCTGCCTCCTTAGGGTGCAGACACTACTGAGGATGGAGATGAAAAAAGCATGGAAAAGCAGAAGCACAGTGCCACCACTGTGTTTGGAGCAAACACTCCCATTGTTTCCTGTAATTTTGACAGTAAGTCTTAAACATGTATTTGTACATTCTGATATTATGATTTTGTGCTCAAAAAACTTTTTAAACCACCAAACAGAATAAAATATACTTTCACTTTCATCACTTAATGAAGAGGATTATTTAAAATACAGCTTGAAAAATTATATTTGGGGTAGAAGATGATAAAATCATTAATTTTAGCATACTTTGTCCAATATATACTCATTCTACCTGTTAAGCTCCTCAAAAAAGATGATTTTAATTAGAAAAAAGATTCAAAAAGTTAAGTAAAAATGGATTTTATCAATGATAACCTTCAGGAATTGTGGAATGAGGCATACCTACTATGTAATAATCATAGCAAATAGTTATACAGGTCTTAGCATGTGCCAGGCACTGTACGAGTACACATAATATTGTAGTAAGTCATTTAATTCTGATAATAACCCTAGAAGGTAGATGCTATTTTTGTCCCCATTTTACAGGTGAGGAAGCCAAGGTGCAGCAAGATAAATAATTTGACTAAGGTCTTACAGCTTGTAAGCATTAAAGATAAAGTTTGAACTCGTGTAGCCTGGCTCCCAGAATCTGTGCAGTGAATCACAGTGCTCTACTATCTCTCAAATTATGTGTGTGGGGGGCCGGAGTGGGGAGTGGGTGGTGGGAGGCATGTTGAGTGAGGTGGTGACGTACGTATATGCATTAATATAATAATAAGGATAAAGAGTATAAAGATTTTGAAATATCAAAGAAACATTTAGTAAATAACTGTTTCCTAGGTCTGGTGCTGAAATAGTATAGAAAGCCCTACTTCTATAACTCTTGGAGACTAATTTCATTTTAAAGGCCAATGATGACAAGCAGTAGTACCCTAAATCCAGGTAGTTGACATCAGGCCTAATGGTCTCCTGATTGACACACATGCACTGAGTTTACTTACTGTAGTATTTTTTAAATAAGTTTCATTTTACAGGAAACAGAACTACTTTGGGATGACTCATCATCACCATTATATGTTTTCTTTACTGTGGAGAAGTAGATTGGAATGAGCCATTTATCTGAAACATGTATTATCTCCAAATATTCCAGAAAAATTGCAGTTTACAGTGTTAATGTTTCTTGTAAGTAACCCCCGTCCTGTTCCTTTTAGGAGTCTACGTTTACCATCTGCGCTGCTATATCTACCAAGCCAGAAACCTCATGGCTTTAGACAAGGATAGCTTTTCAGGTAATGGGAAAAAAATTCTCTGTCTCACACGTTATTATGTAGGAGGCTAGCTTGATTCTATTTTTCATCAACTGGATGCTTTCAGTTATTTCTGACAACAACAAAAAGTATTTCCATGTTGAGATTAGTTTGATATGCGTGAAGTGAATTGCTCAGTCCTTAGGTCGGTAAGCACTGATTACAGTGTCGGGCACCGTTGCTGGGTGCTGGAGATTCATAGAACATACGTGGCCTTTTAATATTAGTAATCATTAATTGATTAAGTAATAACAACACCAAGAAGAAAAGCAGTTTCTGCTCTCTGTTTATACACATAGCTGTGTACATATACTTTGGACTCTTGGGTTATTGGTAAGTTAAGATCCTTTATGTATACATTTGCAGTTCTCTCAAGCTGAGAAAAAGATCACAAATTCACCTAGTTACTTACAGCACAGGCTTGAAGCGGTTTGGAGTCCCATCTTGACCTCCTCTGTGGCCTGCTCCCCAAATTCCCAGTACTGTAAAACCACAAGGCTTCATCATCCGTCACACTGATACCCCAGATAGTTTTGTCGCCTTTGGACTGGTTTTAAGGTTGGCGGGGGCAGGGACATGCAGCCTGGGATTTGTGCTGTTGCTAGTGGGACCATGAATATTTGGGGAGCATTCCACTTTAGAACCTGAAGGCAGGCAGGGTTTCCCTGCGTCTTCTATGGAAACAGCTATTAAAGCAGTTGCCTGACATTCTGGGTTGCCCACATCAATTGTAAGGTGTCTCCCAAGTGTATGTGAATGATTTCCTTTTCTTACCAATTAGAGCAGAGTTCAAGTTATCCTCATAACACACATCTCCAAAATGGTTTTTGAAGACATTTTCAAATATTCACCACCAGGGGGCACTCAATCATTGAAAGTCAAAGTTAGAATCTTATCAAAATTTCTGACTAAAATTGCATAAAACTCAAAGCACATTCCTTGCAGTTTGAGATGTAAGAAGTGTCATTGGAGCAAAAGCAAAGAGTCCTCCTATTCATATGAGGCTTCAGTGCTAAAAACCAAGCACCTTTTGGCTTATGTAAAAGAGCTTTAGGTTAGATGTTAGGTTCTTTCTCTGATAGGTCAACTCCAGACAATTGCTTAAAAAGCTTTGGTGAAATTATTTAGCATGGAGAATAAATGGATTACTCTTTTTTAATTTTTTTTTTCAGTTTCATTAAGATATAATTGAAAAAGTTATATTTAAAGAACACAATGTGATGATTTCATATATGTGTATACATTGTAAAAGTATTCCCACAATTGAGTTAACAAATCCATCACCTCACATATTTATCTGTGTGTGTGTATGTGTGTATGTGTGTGGTGTGTGGACACTTAAGTTCTTCTCTTTTAGCAAATTTCAGTTATAAAATACAGTGCTATCAACTGTAGTCACCATGTTATACATCAGATCTTCAGACTTTATTTATCTTTTAACTGAAATTTGTATCCTTTTACTAACCTCTCCCATTTCTCCCTGGCAACCACTATCCTACTCTCTGTTTCCATAATTTTGACTTTTGGGGAGATCCCACATATAAGTGATACCATGTACTATTTGTCTTTCTCTGACTGGCTTACTTCACTTAGCATAATGTCCTCCAGGTTCATCCATGTTGTCAAAAATGGCAAGATTTACTTCTTTTTTAAGGCTGAATTATATGTGTGTATGTGTGTGTGTGTGTGTGTGTGTGTGTGTGTGTATCCCACATTTTCCTTATCCATTCATCTATAGGTTGCCTTTTCATTTTCTTGATGGTTTCCTTTGTTGTGAAGAAACTTTTCGGTTTAATATAGTCCCACTTGTTTATGTTTGCTTTTGTTGCCTGTGCTTTTGGTGTCAAATTTAAAAAAATCATTGCCAAGCCAATGTCAAGGAGCTTACCCCCTATGTTTTCTTCTAGGAGTTTTATGGTTTCCAACTTTGGCCATGGCCCCACTTTTATTCTGTCTTTCTCTTTTAGATCCATATGCTCATGTCTCGTTCCTCCATCGAAGTAAAACCACTGAGATCATCCACTCCACTCTGAATCCCACGTGGGACCAAACAATTATATTTGAGGAAATTGAAATCTATGGGGAACCCCAGACAGTCCTACAGAACCCACCCAAAGTTATCATCGAACTTTTTGACCATGACCAAGTGGTAGATAATTTAGAATTTCTAAGATGGCTTGGAGGATGAGGGAGGTTCATTGGGATGTTGTGGGGGAATTAAAGGATTGTTTGTTTCTCTAGGGCAAAGATGAATTTTTAGGACGAAGCATGTGCTCTCCTCTGGTGAAACTAAACTCAGAAATGGACATCACGCCCAAACTTCTCTGGTACCCCGTAATGAATGGAGATAAAACCTGTGGAGACGTCCTTGTAGCTGCAGAACTGATTATGAGGCACAAGGTTCTTGCTGAGTTCTCACTCATATATTCTTTCAGAGTAGCTGCTTAAAACACATGTTAATATCTCCAGGCACTGTTTACTACTGTGTTTCCCCAAAAATAAGACCGGGTCTTATATTAAATTTTGCTCCAACAATCTACATTTATTCATTTATTCATGTAAAAAAATCTACATGTATTCAAACAGTCATGTCTGGCTGACAATCTTAACTGGGGCTTATATTTGGGGTAGGGCTTATAGTACGAGCATCCTGAAAAATCATGCTAGGCCTTATTTTCTGGTTAGGTCTTATTTTCGAGGAAACATGGTAGAACTAAAGGGAGGTATTGACATTTCTATTTTTTTTTTCCACAGGATGGCTCCAACCTTCCCATTCTTCCCTCACAGAGGGCACCAAATCTATACATGGTGCCCCAGGGGATCAGGCCTGTGGTTCAGCTCACTGCTATTGAGGTATGCTGCTCTCTCTATTGTTTGTTTGTTGGTTTGTTTTAATCAAATCCAGTGGGTGTGGCTATGGAACCGGAATCTTTCATATAGGAAACGGGATCTTACTCTCTCCAACTGACTATAGAATTTGTACAAAATTTTGAAATATTCATGGAAATAGAAGGCCTGTCAAAGCAACATAAACAGGTCAATTCTAGCATCACTGAAGGAATGTAGCGTTCTCGTTTATCGGGAGCCAGTAGATTCCTGAGTTTCCCTGGGTCAACTGGAGAATTGGGAGAAGGAAGTCAGACGCAGAAGAGCATGTGCATAGAACAGAGGCCCCACGAAGGAGGCAGGGGTGGAGAGCAGGAGGGGAGGAATGGGAAATGGTGACACGTCAGCCAATCGGAGCAGAGACAGGCCGATGGAGCCAGCCGGGTAGCCTGATGGACAGTGTCTGGCCTGCTATCGACGACTTCCCTTTGTACATCAAGCACTGTTGGGATTTCTGTCCTCAGCCTGTCTCGCTGAAAATTCTCAGAGACTGAGGCAGATGGCTTTAAACAACAGCTATCATTTTTGAAGGCTTGCGTGTCAGACACTGTTAAGAAGTTTACACTTGATCCTCAAAATAACCCTATGAGAGATATTACTATCACCCCTGTTTGTAGATGAGACAGAGGGTGATTAATTAAGTTGCCAGAGTTCACCTGGCTATGATATAGCACAGCCAGGATACTGCTCTGCTATTTCAGCGGTTCAGATACGGGAAGAAAAGGGGCAACACCACTTGCCTCAACCTACAGGCTCCCTAGGATAATATTCTCAGAGATTTTAAGCGTATCTACACAAGTCACTCTTAAAGAATTTACTGCCTATTAAGACAGAATTTTTCCTTTTGAATATTATTTTTAATATGCTGGGTTTCCTTCCCTTCTCTTTACATTGTTAGATTCTAGCTTGGGGCTTAAGAAATATGAAGAACTATCAGATGGCTTCCATCGCATCCCCCAGTCTCATTGTGGAGTGTGGAGGGGAAAGGGTGGAATCAGTGGTGATTAAAAACCTTAAGAAGACACCCAACTTTCCAGGTTCTGTCCTCTTCATGAAAGTGGTACAGTATCAAGATTCTGTAATAGTCCATGTGTGTTGAGTAGTTGAATTTTATTTGCAATATGAACATATACACATCACACACGTGCACAGTTTATATATTTCCAAAATCTGATAACAAATTAGAAAAGCTGCTTTGTACTCAGTCAGCTTGTCAGTGACTTTTCCCCCTTAGATTCTTACATTGTAGTGATGGTTTCTTAAAGCTTCAAAGAACCCCAGTGACAGAAATATCTATGAGCAATACCAGTGTATTTCTCCAGTAAACATTCCATCTCTCCAGCTATCTACTATAGGTTCTTGGTCAATCCCTCAGGGCAGAATATTAACCCTCCCTCATGCCTCTACAGGTGTACATGGACCAAAACCCTTCAGATAGGGACTTGCAGGCTGGGGACGGGACAGTTATGGGAGAACCCATATGCGGTGATGGGGCCATTCCCTAACAACTCACGACTGTGCCCCATCTCCAGGTGCCCCTGGGATGACATCCACTTTGTTATATCAGAGTTATCTTCTGGTTATTAGAAATGTGACAGTATCAGATCCAGAGCACGGTCCCCTGTCATAGACCCCATCATACTTTGGAACAAGAAGAGGTCACCCAGTCTCTCCATAATTCTTAACTTTTTTTTTGGCTGAGCCATCCTGCAATTGTTGGCAGCTGTTGGCATCTCAGCTCGGGCTGGGAATTGAACCGGCGAGACCCTGTTGCTCAGGGCTCACACTCTTGAGCGAGCTCTTAACCAACTGAGCCACTCGGCCAGCCCCAATCCTTAACTTTTTGGTTTTTTTTTTTTTAAAGATTTTATTGAGGAATTGGGGAAGGGGAACAGCGCTGGGGAATCGGGGGGGGGGGGACAGACAAGTTGCTGTCGTTTTGTTCTTTAGTCTAGTTGTGGAGGACATCACTTCACTGGCCCATGTTGGTATTATCATTGCACTCTTTCCGGGTGAGGCAGATCGGTCGCCGGCCTCTGGACGGCTGCTCACGGTGGCTCTTGGCAGTTCACACCAGCTGCCAGCTGCTCACGCTGGCTGCCAGCCACTCACGGTAGCTTATGGCAACCCACTGCAGCAGGGGCTGCAGCCTACACTGTCACCAGCAGCCCAGCTCCAGGTCGAGCTGTTGTTCACCATCTTAGCTGTAGAGGGCAGTGTCACGCTCCCATGTGGGATCTGAACCGGGGCCCTGCTGATCAGAGCTGGCGTTCCAAGCCTGCTCTTAACCAACGCACCACTCGGCCGGCCCAATCTTTAACTTTTTAAAACAGAAAAATCTCCCTTTTTCACTCTACTATAAAAAAGAGATAAAAATAAAGGCACTTCTTCAGTTTGATGGGGTAGAAGGTCCAGAACCTTCTAGTTCCTTTCCCCACCCAAGTCATTTGGTGTCTCTAACACACCTGCTCTTGAACTCTAGGGTCCTGTGGTTTAGCTTCTACTTTAACAGACGAGAAAACTGAGGCCTAGAAAGGGGAAATGCCTTATCCCAGTCACATAGTGAGTGTCAGACCACAGCTTCTGTGAGCAGTCACTATGTCAAGACTACAACAGCAGCCACAGCCCGGTGCTAGCTGCATTCATACTCCCTGCATTTAACCTTTACTCTAACCCTGCAGAACAGGCATTTTTCACTCCTCTTACACCCTCTTTGGAAGAAACCGAGAGGTTCAGTGATTTATACAAGAGGATACAGCTAGCTAGCAAGCAGGTGGCTAGAGTTCAGGCTTAAGTCTCTCCAACTCCAAAGCCCATGCTCTTCCTTTACAGCGGTGCAGTTGGAGCACCACCTGGAGGCTCCAAGCCAGAATCCCGAAGTGGTCGCCCCCAGGCCACTCCACCCATCCTTGTCCACTCCCTAGCCCCTGCCCCACCCCTCTAGTTCTAGGCTGGAATCTAGCTTCAGCCAGCATTGGCTAGGAAAGCCCCTCAGTTGACCCCAGCTTCCATTCCTGTGCAAGGCCAGAGGTGGAAATTTACCTGAACCACTCACCAGGCAGGCCCATTGTTCCCCAACCAGACAGTGTCCCCTATGTCTCCAAATTCCATGTGGAGGAACCAAGAGGCCTCAAAGAAAAATGAGCATCCCATTTTTGGCACCGCACTTCCAGGGCTAAAAGACTCCCAAGCCACAGTTATTTCCCCTGAAGGTTCAGTTTGAGCTCAATCATTTCTAAGTTCTAGCTCTGCATCCTGTTACAGAGCAGAGCCAGGTATGAACGTCCTATCCTAAACATGTCACATGTATTAATGCAACAACCCGACTATTATTGAGGAGGTAACTGGGACATAGGAAAGTTCCCTAAGGTCACACAGCTTAGTGGCGGAGCCAGGGTTTGATTCCAGGCAGTCTGCCTCAGAGCTCATGCCTTCAAGCATTGTGCTGCTTGCCTAGCGTGTAAGTTACTGAACTTAACTACTCAGCGTGAGTCCCCTGGGCTATACCAAATAAGCAAAAGGAGTCTGGGCTGGTCCTTTCGTGAGTGTTTATTGGCAAAGCTGCCCTTGTCAGGACTTGTACAGAGAAGTGACACTTACCTCTGTGACCCCCAGTTCTTGCCCAAGGAGGAACTGTACATGCCTCCGCTGGTGATCAAGGTCATCGACCACAGGCAGTTTGGGCGGAAGCCCGTCATTGGCCAGTGTACCATCTACCACCTGGACCGTTTTCGCTGCGACCCTTATGCAGGAAAGGAGGATATTGTACCACAGCTCAAAGGTAAAATGCAAGTATATAACTAATACTTTGGGACTGCATGACCTGACTTAATCTTCTCAAAGTAAATATTCGATGTCCAGATTTTGCAGATGAGGAAATTGTTTGATTTACAGTCAGCTATGTGACTTTCCCAAGGTAATATTGTTAGTAAGTGGCAGAGCTAGAGTTGAATACTGGCCTAAGAGACTTATTTTCTCTTCGCCTCAGTTTGTGTTTTTAATCTTTTAATGGGGATAATGGCGCCTATTCTACAGGATTATTGAGGAATTAAAATGAGATCATGTATGCAAAGGGCTTAGCCCACTGCCTGGCACCTGGCAAGTGCCGAGAAAATGTGTCTTCCCTCCCTTCCTTTAGGTCCTATCCTCAAGCTATTACCTTCTGAGGTATCCTGCACCTGGGTGAATATAAGACTTCTTTTTCAGAAATGTTAATTGCTTCGTGAACTTTTCATATCGTCCAGCAGGGAAGAAAAACAAGGAAATGGGTGATTGCAATCTGGTGTGATCACTATTTTGATGGGGACATAGAGGGCGCTCCCCTGCCCCCTGCCCCTCACCCTGTGAGCACGAAGAAGGGGGGATATTTATTTTAAATTGCTTTCAATTTGTTGTCCCACCTCATTAATGTATCACAACATTGCTGTGATACAATTCGAAAGCTATTATTTCACTGTCATCCACTGAAAAAAAAATAACACCTGCTAAGTTTAAATGACTTGCCTTAGAGCACATAATTAATAAGTAAATGATAGAGGGGGGCGAAATACTTACGTTAGAGCTCCATAATAAATAATAGTTATTGAATAGTGTTTTGCTATTGTCCCTTCAGTAATGACTTATTTTTAGCTTACCATGAGCCAGAGACTGTGTTAGGGGCTGGAGACTGGGATGCATCAGTGAATAACATCCCAGGACCCCTGGCCCCATGGGGAACTAGCACTCATTCAGCTGATCAGTGGTCTTCTGAAGCAGATGTCTTCTGTTTAAGCAGCTGTGCCACTAACCAATTCTATGTAATCTTCCATAAGGTTTGGTATTAATATTACAGAGCCTCTGAAATTCATCTGGTATGTGGGTCTGAGCATCCTGTGTCCCTGATTCAAAGGGGAAAAAATAAAATCCACAGACATATTTGAGCAAAACCCTACATGTGTTTGTCCATAAATTTCCCAGGCAAAGCATTCTGTGCTGAATTGATGGTGCCTAAAATAGCAAAATTTTTATAACAACAAGGATTAATGTCACTGCAGGCATTGTTTCACTCGGGGTTACTAAATGGAGAGAAGCACCATTTTCATAGCTTTTTCCCCCACTGCTTTCGTGAGAGAAAGTTCTCTGATATGAACACGTGACATCATTAGGAAGGCACAAATGCTGTACACTTGCTCTGGTCCCAGAATCGCTTGTGTGGACCTGTTTGTGTCTATTGCTCAGGGGTAGGTTGGGCCCAAGGCAGAGGTCTCCCCGTTAGTGGTTCTGTGTCATTAATGTGAAGTGCGGTGAAGGTTTTAGAGAGACCCTGAAGAGAAAAATCCTTCAGGACTATGGGGAACATAATGTTCCCAAGACCAGAATCTATTATTTTAGATCAGTCTGGTCCTTTAAAACCAATGCCAGGGTAGAGTCGAGGAAATACTTGGTTGGCTTAACGTTGGAAGCACAGAGAATAACTTCCCTGCCCTCCCTCTCTACCCCATCCCTGAGGCTTTGTTTACGTGAGGATGGTAAAGTGGAGAACTGATAATATAAGAAGGGATTTGCATAAGTTGTGTTCCTGCTTTTCTGCCCATCTGGCTGTCACATACTGCACTGTTGCAGTTGTCAGGAATTGTGGGGAACTATCTTGGAAGTGTGGAGGCTACTGATAGATCAGGGGTGGGGGGTAGGGGGACCACATGGATATGCAGTAACCTAGCATAGCAACTGGCATATCATAGATGCTCAATAAATGTCAATCTCCCTACCACCACAGTGTCCCCCTGATCAATTTCTCTGACATTTATTGAATGTTTACTCTGCTCAGAGCTTTGGTATGATGGTTAAAACACAAGCTTTGGGGTCAGACAGACCTAGATTATTTATTTCCACTTACAACTAATGGTTTAACCTGAAGCAAGTGACTTGCTTTCTCTTAGCCTCAGTTTGTTTTTTAATCTTTATAATGAGTATAATGGTGCCTCTTCTACAGGATTATTGAGGAATTAGATGAGATCATGTATGTAAAGGGCTTAGCCTACTGCCTGGCACATGGTAGATGCCTAGGAAAATGTATCGTTCTTCCCCTCCTTTATGTCCTATATGTCAGTTGCCTGGGTGGGTTAAACAGAAAGTTCTTTTGGTTTGGCAGAGTTTGCTCTGTCTGGGTTCTGGCCTCCTGTTGAATGTCTGACTGCCTGGTGCGACTTCCATAAAGGGTAGACGTACCTCTCACCCTCACCCCGCCTTAGGTTGAGGCTTTGGCACCCCTTTTAGCTGAACCAAACCTAGTGAGCCCAGGGCTGCTCCTGAGCACTTCCTCTAACCCCAAAATCCAGAGCCACAAATATTCTGGAAATTACATAAACTCAGGGAGTGTGAGCCACTGCAACTTCAGATCCAAATATGCAACTATTCACCCTCCTTTGCTTTTCTGTCTTAGAACAGATTCCATGAAAAAGAAGCTCCTTTAGATGTAGCTTCCCCCACCTCCAACTCCTGCATCCTCTAAAGACATGTATTGACACAACTCTTTCTTGAGCACTTCCTATATATAGGCACTGGGCTAATTGCCCAAGACAACAAAAATAAAAGTGGGGTGCCAGATAGTCCCCTAAAAATACCTAAAACTATATCATATTTTGGAAAAGTGATGAATTGCTGGGTTATTTTCGACTGTGATCCTCTCCACTCAGTAGTCTCATCCAAGAGTAAGGTCTACCATCCACTCTGTGGCTGTTGAACTTGAACCTGGAGTAGAATATTCACCACTGTATTTTTATAAGTATATAAGATTATGAAATTCTTTGTCTTGCAGCCTCCTTTCTTTCTACCCCACCCAGCCGGGATGTCATTATTGAAGTAGAAGACACAAAACCATTACTGGCTTCAAAGGTAAGCTTCCGAACCAATTATTGGATAACGTCAATTTTATCTTCCAGGTGTCTAAGAATTGGGTGAATTCAGTCAAACAACCATTCAATGCAATCAAAATAATAATAATAAACCAACTTACTGAGGTGATGAATCTGAATCTTGCGCTCATCAAAAATTATGATGACACTGTGTGGGCTAATGTTCTCTACCCTCAGTCACCCGCAATACTTAAGATAATACCTAGGCCCATGCTCCACCTTCCAAGAGGGACCTAAACATCAGTATATTTTCAAATCTCCCCAAGTAATTCTAAGGTACAGGAAGGTCTGAGAACCATTGGTGTGGACAGTCTGAATAATATTGTTTACTAGAAAAGGAAATTTCAGGAGCAAATTCATAACCCTACAACATTCAGAAGAAGGAGGCATGTAGGACACCAGGTTTTATCCTTACATGAAGCAGAAGTGTCATGGATTTTTAATGACCCTATTTGTCAGTGTATGGGATATCCCCAAGTTTCATGTTCACTGTGGTTTAGAAGTCAAGAAATTGGTGGAAATGCTCACTCAGGACCCTATTTTCAAACCATTCCAGCCAATTCTACAAGAAGGAAAGAGGGTGGGTGGGAAAGTCTCAGCCCAGAAAAAGAAAACTTCAAATATCTCCCTGTTTCTGTTGGCATTTATAATGGACTTTCGCAGCATGTTTCAATGTGCAAACTGGCCAAAAAATGCACATGATTGCACCTTAATGTGTTATGTCCATAAACAGTGCCTTAAAAAATATACCCACTTCCTTCCCATTGCATTAAACTCACCAACAATTGGACCATGTTAAATACGGTGTCCACAGCCAGCACTGTTTAACAGTGTGTTTGATTCTATTCCCAAAAATCCACAGTCACAAATGACAATATCAAATTTGCAAAACTACTATGTTTACTTTGTAAATACCCCAAATATTCCCAATAAACCAGAAGTAGCCTAGGGTAAACGCAAGTATAATATCCTTATGTACATTTTTACAACACTCTGGAAAAAGGCAGTTTAAGATCCTACTCTATAATCTGCCTCCAGCTTTCTTACCTCCCACTGTCAATCAGTTCTTATTTTGCATGCTAGGTACTTAGTAGCCCTAGATATGGGAGACCAAGAAGAAGAATAAAGCCAATCCATGCTGCTATTTTTCATTCATTTCTTAGCAGTTGTTCACAGATGACTAGGTTACTGAAGCAACACATTGTGAAAGTTCACTTTATACCATGAAATTTAAGAGGCAGCCTAGCAGGATTGGGGATGGTAGTAGCAGTCATCAGTGGGTAGTTTCCACTGTATGATAAATGACTTTGATCAGCTTGCTTTTCTAACACCCAGTTGAAATATACCTTGTTGATTAAGAAAGACTGATTGGGATCTCCTCTAAAAAACTGATTCTACCAGTTCCTCAGGGAAGACAGTCTGTATCTGTGCAAAGTCAAATGAGCAAAGCTGAGCTTTGGAAGAGCCAATAACAAGCTTGCTGATGTCCTATATGACATGTACATGTAGTCTTATACATGCATACATGGATGTACATGTATGCATGTGATATGTGTGAGTTACATGTACATGCGATATGTGTGTAATGTACATATATTATAATACCACTAACTCAATTCAAGCCTTTGATTATGGGTAAATTGAGGGAATGGATCAAAACTAACTGTGCCATTGATGGGAGCTGGAGGCTGTGGCTTTGGGTGACAGTCTCACGTTCACAGAAACCCACACCCTATGATGACTGTGGGAGCTTTTAACACATGGGCTCAGCACCACCACAAGAAAAGTGAGAAATAAGTATTTGGGGTAAATTGGTAAGTGCTAGCCAGAAAACATGGACATTCCTACATGGCCATTTCAACAATTGCCTTCCAATTCCAGTGCTTAAGCAGTATGTCAACAGCTCTCGGCAAAATGGTTTCTCCAACGACAGTGCATGTATGTATGATAAGAAAATGCATGAGGCTGCCTGGGACTGCGGGGACCTTGGTCTAAAGGCTTGAATTCTCCACTCAGATTCTTTCTATTAGCAGATTTTGGAGTGAAAGATGATCTTTAAATAAATGTGTTCATTTCAATCCGAAAAGGGAGACTATTCTGCACCATTTGGATATGATAAAGCAAGTTATTTCCATGGCTCCAGTTACTTTTCATATGAACTAAGGGGCAAGCGGGAGTAAATAAATTCTCCCACGTTAATCCTGAAATTTTAAATCAGCGGCTTGTTTGGAATAATGCCTTTTAAGTCACGAATTATTCTTTTATTTGAAATGATTTCAGGTCTCTCCGAATAGATGTGAATAAACAGACTCTTAAAAACCTGAATTCAGGAACCATTCACAATGTGAAAGCACTTTTAGCATAAAATTTCTTCTCTCCAAAATCTTAATTCGGCTACAACAATCTAATCTTTAACTCCATTTTGGTATGAATCTAATAGAAAGAAATGTTACATCGATCTTTCTCTCCGTCTCTCTTGGCAATTCTGTGTGCTGAACAAAAGTCAATCTAGAAAATACCAAGGGGCATGTGCAGAAGAAACCCCGTGGCTGCCCCACACTGCAGCTGCAGGGAGCACCTGCTGTGGGGGCTTGTTCTGTCCTCACATTAGAAATGAACTTGAAGTTAGGATTTCAGAGAGGGAGTCTGGATAGCAATCATTCAAACTGCCCCCAAGGGCAAGCTCTGCAAACATTCCAGCAGGTACCAAGAGAAAACTCAAGCCCAACATCCTAGCTCCCTGTTCTCTCATCTCCTGAGATCAGGGATGGATTCGCCATGCAGAAACTCAAATGGAAGGATTTGGCCAATGAGAAACTTGACATCTTAGAGCAATTTTGATGGATGGGTATGCATTTGGTGCTGTAACGTAGGCATGGGGATAAACAGGATGATATTGCAGTCATGCTAGACATGAACACCTGTGACAGGAGTTTTTGAAGGGATAAGAATTAGGCCAAGTAGGGGATATACTGTAGGGGCTAAATGGAATGAAAGGTTTGGGACAGGGAGATGAGCAGCTGCACCGCCCCTCCTTTGTGACCACTGTGCTGGGGACAATGAGATCCTCTAACTCCATTGAAAACATGGGACTTGGGTGACTCTCTCTGAGCCTTTTATTTTAACACTGTAACCCTTTTGCACATTTTTCAGAGAAGAAACTAATAAGGTCTGTTTAATGATGGAATCATCTTGAATAATTTAAATAATCCATCAAAATGTTGATAATATAAAGCATGCATAAGAAATAATTTCTCCTTCTCTCTTTCTCTTTAACCTCATGCTCATGGGATCTCCATATCTGTGTGGCCTGTTATATGATTTGCCCTCTTCCTGCCCATACATGTGATGAGCAGCTGACAGAAAAGGTAACTGTTGTACATGTTTTGCTAAATTTAAGATTCATATATTTTCTTCCTATAGCTGATATGTAAAGAAAACTTTTTTAAATCTAGGGTTTGTTACTGACCCATAAAGGGGAAATAACTGTGTGTGTGTGTGTGTGTGTGTGTGTGTGTGTGTGTGTACACACATACATATACAGTACACAGAGAAAGACATAGCTTTTCTTGAGTGTTCCTTCTTCCTTCTCCCCAGATTGAATAGGAAGCTATGTTGCAGGTGACACTATTTTTGGCATTATCACTCTTTTCCAGGCAGATTAAAATAAACAATGGTTTGGGCCTAATGAGGATCTATTCGTGTTATAAATCTGAGTGGGATTTATAGCAGCCTTCTCTAAACTACAGCCTTTGGCAGTTTGAAATGTTCCACAAATGACTCTGATATGCTGTCCCTTCTGCCCAACCAAGAACCACCCAGCTAAACCAAAGGTTCTCCACACCGGCTGCACATTGGAATTGCCTGGGGACTTAGGAAAGCATATACTGGGTGCCCAAGTCTGGCCCCAGGCTGATTCAATCAGAATCTCCAAGGATAGGCTGGTCTGAAGGAACCATAATGCCTCCTTACTTCTGTTTCACATTTTATTATTTACAAAGCTCTTTCTTGTAATGATATTTGATTTCCAAAACAAGCCTCTGAGATAGATGGAGACAGATACTATTATCATCCCATTCAGTGCATGAAGAAATTGATGCTCAGAGATGTTAAACAACTTGCTCAAGCTGGTATGGCTTGTAACATGAGGGTATGGCTTATAACATAAGGGATGGAATTTGAATTAGAACCAGGTTTTCTAACTCTTAGCTTTGTGAGCTTTGTTTTACAAGGCATTGCTGACTAAAGGGCTACGGAAATGAAATAATAGGAAACATATATTGGAGGTTTTATTTTAATCTATTGTCTGTATATGTAACTATGAAGCTGAGAGGATAAAAAAGTAAAAACAGACAAATTAATTGATTGTATTTATAGGATGTAAGCAAATCATCTAGTATAGATCTGTGGGCATTGAAGCCACATTTCATTTGAAGCCAAGGATCATTTCACCTCCAGCTTCTGGGCAGAAGAACAGTGAATGCTTTATCCACTGTGCATGTAAACAAGAGTCAAATAATCTTGCCTATTTCAGGTTCAGAAGTACCTACTTCTCTTACCTGTTACACATGGGTTTTCTTGCATTGATTGGAAATCTAGATCATTGCTAAAGATTTCTGCATCTTGATGTGTCTTTCTGTAGGAGGAAGAAATCGTTGACTGGTGGAGTAAATTTTATGCTTCCCTGGGGGAACATGAAAAATGTGGACCATATATTCAGAAAGGCTATTCTAAACTCAAGGTACCTGGGCCTGTGCTGCTGTCGGTGGGGGGGAGCAACATTCACTGAAGCGATGCTAAGTAGAAGTCTAAAAGGCCCAATGGTGGGTGCTGATGGGGAGGACCAGGAGTGCCTCTGGCCTCCTGTTGAGCCCTCTTGCAATAAGTTTTGGCTTTTCCAGGGGCTTGACGACAGCTTTTGATTTATGGTTACATGACTGCCACTTTGGAGCTTGGGGATATCTGGCAGAGGGTTAGGAATGGGTTGGTACCACACTAATTAGGCCAACGATTGTCCATTTTGACCCAGGGAGACCTACAAGTCATGGTACTGTTGCAGAAAAGCATGAAACATCAACATGCTTCATTCTGTCCTCCAAATGGACATCAGTGTCACTAGCTTAAAAGTTGATTCTGTTACATGTATGCAGCATATAGTCACAACCATGGGCACGTGTGTCTAGGAGGAAGACAAACTATTGAGCTAGGCAGGTCTGACTATTTATGATCTTTTTGTTAATGTTTTGGGTTTTCCAGTTCTTCATTCCGTTTTTCAGACTGTCATGCACTCAAGGAGAAGCAAATGCTAAACTTTTCAGAACAGTGCATAGGAGAAGAAAAGCTTTACAATGAGAAGTATCTAGCCATAAGAATGATTTTCCCCATCAAAGTGGAAAAACCCACATCCTTTCATGTTATTGTCATAACATCTCAATGCAGCTTAAGAAACACCAGCATCAGACTGATCTGATGGATCAATCCCACAGTCCATCCTCCCTCTCTCTCTCTTTCTTTCCCTCTTTTCCCTCTTTCTTCCCTTCTTTTCATCATTTCTTCTCGTCCTCCTCCTCTTCTAGTTTTTTATGGAAGTACAATTTACATACATAACGTAATCCATTCACTGAGTCTTAATAAGTGAACACACCTATGTAAACTACCACCAAGACAAGGCAGAGAACATTTCTATCACAACGGAAAAATCCTTTACATCCCTTTCTAGTCAGATCCCCACAATCTTCAATCCTTCCCGAAGACAACTTATCTGAGTTTATCACCATTGACAGGTTTTGCCTGTTTTTATACTTCATATAAATGGACTCACACAGTGTGCATTTTGTGTATGTCTGCCTTCTTTAGCCCAACACAGTAGTTTTAATGTAGCATGTCATATGTACAATAATCTGTCCCTTTTTAGCCATTGTATGGATATGCCACAATTTGTTTATCCATTTTCCTGATGATGAAGCTGCAATGGGTATGCTTGTACCACAGGTGGACATGTTTTTATTTCTTTTAGATAATTACCTAGGAATACAATTTCTGCCTCGTAGCATAGGTGGCTATTTAACTCCATAAGAAACTGCCAGACATTTTTCCAAAGTGGCTGTGTCTTTCTACATTCCCACCAGCAAAGTAAGCGTTCCAGTTGTTCCACCCACATCATCATGCCCGTTTAGTGTTGTCAGTCTTTTTTATTTTTAGACTCCACCTGTATTTTAATGAGAAATTAAGAATCTGTTGATGGTTTTCAGATATATGATTGTGAACTAGAGGATGTAACAGAATTTGAGGGCCTGACAGACTTCTCAGACACTTTCAAGCTGTATCGTGGCAAATCAGATGAGAATGAGGACCCTTCTGTGGTAGGAGAGTTTAAGGTGAGTAAAATGTGTGTTTGTCCTGTTTAACATCCACCTTTATGGACCTAGGATAAAGGACAACAAACCTGTAGGGCAGGATCATGTCCTCTGACATCTGAAAGATGCTAGAAGGTGCTAATAAGGAAAAGGGTAATGGCTGTGGTCAGAGGCAGAACACTCAGAGCCATTCTCAGTATCTTTCTCCCTGCTCATGCCAACCTATAGAATCACCCTCTCCAAGTTCTAGTCCCCGCTCTCCCCTTGCCCACTACTCCCTCCCAGGCTTTCAGCAAGACCATTGTGGCAACTTCCCAGCTGACTATCCTTGTCACCTTTCTCATCCCACTCTAGTTTATTCTCCATGCAGCCACATCTGGTCACGTTTCTTGACTGCTTAACGATAGCCTTTGGGTTTCCACCAGATCAAGTCTCAACTCTGTCCTAAGGCGGAGCCAGTGTTTCCTGAGCTACGAAGCTACTTGTCTCCCCTGCCGCCATGCCCTCCTGCTCAGGAGGCCCTCTCCCAAGCCTCAAACACACTTTGTTCTCTCACAACTGGAGCTTTGGGACAGGCTCTTCTTCCTACCCTGGATGGCTTTCTTTCCCCGCTTTGTGGTCTGACAATGTCCTACTCATTCTTTTAAGCCAGCTCAAGTGTCACATTCTTTGTGAAGTGTTCCCTGATTGCTTGTGGCAGAATGACTCACTCCTATTCCAGGCTCCCACAGGTCTGGGTTTCTGCCCCTGTTAAAGCACCTTTCACATTGTAAGTATCTGCTTTCATGACTGCCCCTCCCTCCAACTACAGTTGGCAAATCCATGGCAGATGCGCTGCTACTTCCTAATCCTTTCCAATAGCTATTGATCAGAGCATTATACCCTACATGTGGCCTCAAAACCCTTCTCATTACAGCTTGCCACCAAGCAACCAAAGATGGCATGAGAGTCAAACCTGTTTAACATCCTTGTGCCACATTGGGTTCCTTGAGTTCATTTTAGGGTCCCCCAATACCTGGCACATGGCAGGTGCTCATTTCATGCTGCTTTACTGAATGAATGTAGCTGGAACTAAGACCCATGTGTTCTGAATCCAGCTTAAGTATTGTCTCTTAAGCTGGTTTTGAGATTAAATATAGGCCTTTCATGGTGGCCTGATGGCTCATTCATTCAAAATACATGAATTATGCCCCTGCTACACACCCAGCCCTGTGTTAGGTCCCAGAGATCGAGTATGAACAAGTCATAATTCCCACCCTCAGGAGGCTCACAGCCTAGTGAAGAATACGGACCATAGACAATTACAATTACGTAGACAACACAGAGGTCAGAGAGGGGTGAGTGCAGAGTTAGATGAGAGTATGCAAGGGACATACCCAACCCAGGGGCTGTCAGGGAGGTTTCCTGGAAGAGGTGACACCTTTCAGTTGCAATCTGAGGGATGAACAAGAGTTTGCCTGGCAGTGGGAGGTGGTTTCCGGGGGGGTGGGGGTGGTGGTGACACAAGCAAAGGAAAATCACCTTAGTACTTTGGGCTTAAAAAATAATCATTTTATTCCTATCTTCCAAATATGTACAGGATTTCACTCCTCACCACCTCCTTTGTCATTATAATGGTTCAAGCCACCTCCATCTCTTGCCTAGATCTTTGTCTGGTCTACCTGCTTCTGCCTGGCCCTTTCTTCTCCCCTGGAAGCTAGTACATACTTGATCATCGGTTCACTTTCCCTACTGGAAATATGCAAAGTGCAGTGCATATTGTTTCTTTCACAAAAGGCAGCCCTTCATCACCAATCGCACAACTTCGGTGGCTGTCCCAGAAGGGTCCTGGGGAGGAGGGCGCTGCCCAGGAGACCCTCTGCCCAGGTCCCCCAGGGCCCTGTCAGTACATCTATGTGTCTCTCTCTTAGGGCTCCTTTAGAATCTACCCCCTGTCGGATGACCCCAGCGTGCCGGCCCCTCCCAGGCAGTTTCGGGAATTACCTGACAGCGTCCCACAGGAATGCACGGTTAGGATTTACATTGTTCGAGGCTTAGAGCTCCAGCCCCAGGACAACAATGGCTTGGTAAGAGTTTGGGTGTGGGGCCTTCTCTTGTAGCAAGATAATTACAGTCATCAACCACAATAATTGTCATGTTCTTTCTTTGGGGGCTTCTGTTATCTCACTAGGGGAAAGATACTCTATCAAAACAATGTATTCAGGAGAGAATTGTCCCAACAGGCATTTATCTAAGAGCTTGAAGTCTCCTCTGGTTCATCCTTCTCATTTTACAGATGTGACCTCGGAGGAGACTTGCTCTGTCACCACTCCCTGCCATAGCCTCTTCCCCCCACACTGCTTCTCTAAAGGCGTGTGCTGGCTGTGGGCTGCCAAACGGGAAGAAACATTGCTCAGACCTTGTCTGAGGCTCGCGGGGTCACAGCTGCCACCTTTTCACCAGTTTGAGAGTCGGGGTGGAGGCACACCTGTGTCTGTCCCAGAAACTGACTTAAACTTGCACCCCATGGTGACATAACATGCCATCTGTTTCATCCTCACAGTGTGACCCTTACATAAAAATAACACTGGGCAGAAAAGTAATTGAAGATCGAGACCACTATGTCCCCAACACACTCAACCCGGTTTTTGGCAGGTAAGGCGCACTTCTAGACGTTTTCCTGTCATTCATTTCTTCACAGCATACGTGTGAAGCATGTGATATATGCCAAGCTCTGCTCTAAGCCCTGAAACTGTGACTCTGAATTTGACAAATATTCTAGTCAGCGGGGCAGGTGATCGATATGAACATGCGCAAATAGTTTCATGGAAGTGAAAAGTGCCGTGAAGAACATAAAACCATGGGGCTGGCTGAGTGGCTCAGTTGGTTAAGAGCTCGCTCAAGAGTTTGAGCTCTGAGCAACAGTGGTTCAAGTCCAG
>NW_017731392.1:2488168-2500182 GCF_001890085.2 Hipposideros armiger | reverse complement strand
TCAGGGAATTGGGGAGGGGGAACAGCGTTGGGGATTCGAGGAAGGGGAACAGACAGGTAGACAAATTGCTGTTTTGTTCTTCAGTCCAGTTGTGGAGGACGTCGTTTCACTGGCCCATGTTGGTATTATCACTGCGCTCTTCCCAGGTGAGGCAATCGGTCGCTGGTCATTGATCAGCCGCTCACTGCGGCTCACAGCAACTCTCACCGGCTGCTGGCCACTCACGCTGGCTGCCAGCCACTCCTGTAGCTCAGGGCAGCCCACTGCAGCCCCGCTGCAGCCTACGCCATCGCTGGCAACTCACAGCAGCCCAGCTCCAGGTCGAGCTGTTGTTCATCATCTTAGCTGTAGAGGGCGCAGCATCACTGGCCTTTAATGTGGGATCCGAACCGCAGCCCTGCTGCTCAGAGCTGGTGCTCCCAAGCAAGCTCTTAACCAACTGAGCCATTCGGCCAGCCCCAATTCTACCATTTTGATCCAGTGATTGTACTATTGACCCTGTTATCAAGACTAAGGATGGGACAGAAAGTGATGGGATCAAAATGTCCTGCTCTCTCTGTCACCTGTTGCCCAGGATTCTTGAAATAGCATTATTTTCTTTATCGTTGCCTCTTTAGACTTGTTTCTGGGCTGTTCCATTGATCTCATCAGTACCTTCTCAAGGGTAAGGGTGACCTCTAAGTAGGACTGGTGTTTTTCAGCTATAAAACTGCATCCACATTTAACAATAGCTATCATCAGCTGAGCTTTTACTGTGTGCAGACACTATGCTGAGCTGTTTGTATAAAACATCTTAAAAGTCTCACAATTCTGAGGTGCTGGTTACCCCCATTGTACAACAGAGGAAACTGAGGCACAGAGAGAATCAGGGCCTAATGTGCCCAGCTGTTAAGAGGCAGAGTCAGGATTCAAACCCAGGTCGTCTGACTCCAGAGTCTGCATGGTTTCCACACTGTGTTCTCAGTGGCTGCCACCATCTGATTTTCATCTCTATGTCAATCCTAGTAGGCAAGCAGGGTAGAGATGAGCAGCCCTCTTTATGGGTGAGGGAAAAAGGGCCCCAGAGCTCTGTTGACAGTGTTAGTACACAATAAGGTCAAGATTTAGGTAGAAACACCTGACTCCCGAGTCCCAGGGTTTTCCAGCACCCTTGGTAATGCTTCACGTTCGTGGGAAAGCCACCACCTTAGAAAAATGCTCTTTGCACAAAACATTTGTGAAAACAGTGCTATTTTCCCCCAAGCCTTGCCAAGTGGGAGAATACTTCGTTCTTATTTGACGTGTGGCCTGTCTGTTAATTTCTGACTTTATTGTCTTGCCCTTCTTCTTCTTTTCTACTCATGTTTGTTGGTTTATGCCTTTTTGCATTCTCCCTCTCATGTGTGTACACACACACACACACACACACACACACACACACACACACTGAGGAAAGTCTTTTTAACTCGAAGCCTCTCAGGTTCACACACACCCTTCTCCCCTGGCTCACCTACAGGGGACCCCACGCTCAGTCAGCTCCCGGGCACACACACACACACACACACACACACGCACACCCACTGTGCCGCACTCCCCGAGGCCGCGCACCGGGGCCAGGGAGTGGAAGTAATCCTCTGGCACGGCACTAGGATCGTTTTCCTTTTCTTCCGCTGATCCAGCCCTGAGGTCTAGACAGGAAAAGGCACGCAGGGCAGGAAGGAGGGCTCCATGTGAAGGAGACAGGGAAGCAGGGAAAGCCAGCTTTTAAGGGAGAAAGGCGGCCCTGTCTGAATTGTTTGTATCAGAGGAGCCAAGCACAAGCTTAATTAAGTGGCAGGAAAAGTCTTGCTCGGAGCCACCCGGGGAGGAAGTGGTGCTGTCAGGGTCTGCTTAGCCAATCCTTGTCTGGCGTGCGTGCAGACTTCCCCCCATCCAGCCAGCGGGGCCAAGGAGATGCCGGCTCTGCAACCCCTCAGACAGCTCTGGTCCCTGGCCTCGGTCTTAGGAGGTGACTTGCTTCTCAGCGAGACTTTCAGGGACTCTGGGACAGGAGTTCAGGGAGGGACAAAATTCCTATGTCTTTAACCATCATTCGGCCTATTCCTACCACATCATGGCCTCCTCCAGCTCACATTCAAGGGGATGTCAGTGTCTTCCATAAGAAGTTAATTGGTGTTCTAAGAAAAAAAGTATTTCTTCATCAAGCCAAGATACCTGGTTTAAAAAGATAACTGCAGGGCTTTTCAGAGCCTTTAGTTTGCCCAGAGGAATGCCAAAAGAAGTGGTTTTTCAGTCCTATTTGACCAAAGAATTATTTTTCTCAAGGGACACATATTACTTGTGGAATCCAGTATTATAATTGTGGTGTTATGGGGGCACGTGTGGATACAGTGCTTCATGTGTAGTCATGATTCAAGCACCTTTTCTCATGTGGCTGCCTGCCTCCTGTAGGCCCCTGCCTGGCTGCAGCAGTCTAGAGAAGTTGCTGAGCTTTATCTAGGAGACACCCTGAAAGCTTTTCTCCAGAGCCCCATTGACACACACCCTTCTGTTCATGTGGATTAACATTCCTGGCTCCTTGGGCAGGAACAAGTCTACGCCCCAAAGTATAAGGAGAAGGGGAGGAGGCACAGGGAGACAGGAGGGATGGGAGGGGCCTCTCACAGTTTTTGGCCAACAAAATTTATTGAGCACCTACTATAGGACTCCTACCTCTGTGGATGGTGCAAATACAGAACCAAACCCTGCCCTTCTGGAGCTTATGCTGTTCAGTTTATCCCCCTCTCAGAACTGGCACCACATTGCTCACCTACCACAGAAAGTATTATTTTGTTGTTTAGCTGAGACATGTTTGCATTTTAATATGGATACCATAGAAAAGCCTTTAAGAAGCAATGACAGATTCAGAGGGCCAGGGAGGAGCGTGGGAGCCTTCTTGGCACCCTGCATATCATGCCATGTTGGAGCATCTTGCTCACACTTTCCTCACCCCCATGCTCTTGGGTGAGTCAGGATGTTCCGTGGGGTGGTCTCTGCTGAGGCAGAAGAGGGAACAGAGCAGGGGCACAGATCGGGGGCTGTAAGTCAGGGCACTTGTGCCTTACTAACCCCCCAGCTGGGTAGAGATGCCTGGATGCTCTAGTTAATAGGCATGTGCTAATAATATGATAATTAATAATAACTATTACAGCTCTTGGGTTTGGAGCAATTTTCTCATGCCAGAGGCTTTCTAAACATTTCTTCACTTGGCCCTTATTATCACCATTTTACAGATGAGAGAGATTAACTGGCTTAGTAAGCAGCAGAGCTGGGATTTGAACTTAGGTATTTAATGCCCATGATCGTCTCCTGAGCAAGTGTATAATCTCTTGTGGTTCTTATTACTAATACATACTAGTTGTCAAATACTCCCACCTACTATCACCTGCCTGGTTATCCTGGTCATGATGTTTAACTCCAGCAGCCATAGCCACTGCCTCAGGATTCTTTGTACGGAACCTTGGTGTTTGTGAGATGCCCAGAAGAGATCATGGAGACCCTAACTTTGCATTTCTTACTTTAGAATGTATGAACTGACCTGCTACTTACCTCAAGAAAAAGACCTGAAAATTTCTGTCTATGATTACGACACCTTTACCCGTGATGAAAAAGTGGGAGAAACGATTATTGATCTGGAAAACCGATTCCTTTCCCGGTTTGGGTCCCACTGCGGCATACCTGAGCAGTACTGTGTGTAAGTTGCTTCGGCCATAAAGTTAGACAGTTTGCTCCATCTAACATTAATACCTGGGGAAGCTTTGGCTCTCTCTCCTCAGTGCCTGTCTTCATGGAGTCACCGCTCCTTTGAGTCAGATATATACTGGTTTTCATAATAGGATTATTTTAGGGAGACTCAGGCTACATAGCATTGCCCAACTCCAGGGGGCGACATTCACTTTGAAGTCTGTGTAAAACACTGGCCCCTGGAGTAGTGCAGTGCTCTGTGGGGATAGCATAGGGAGCAGAGCTTGGAGAAGCCCATTGTTCTCTACCCAGATTTTTGAGCACTCCCCTCCATGCCAGGGACTGAGGGCTGGCAATATGTGATGGCAGGAATTCCCAGTCCCCCTACCCCAATTGATCAATTTTGTGATGTCCCTCTTTATCTGAGTGCTTTTCTACATTGTCTAATGAGATGTAACTGTGATTGCTAGTTGATGAGTTTGCCTATTATGAGTATGGCTATCTCAGTCACACTCCTCCTTTTTACAGAGGAGGGACATGAGAGGGGTGAAAAGGATTACTTGGCCGAGGCCAAAATAATTGTGCCTTTTAGGTCTCTGAAATGGATTTCTAGGCAAAAGCCAAAGTGTAGAGCACATTCCCAGCCCCCTCATTGCATGGGGGTAAGCAGCAGAGCTTATGTGAGTATGTGAGTATATGTGTATGGCCCCAAGAAGAGCCCATGTGCCCTGCAATAACTCTAGATGTGGGATGTTATTCACAGTTCTGGAGTAAATACCTGGCGTGATCAACTGAGACCCACACAATTGCTTCAAAATGTAGCCAAATTCAAAGGCTTCCCACCACCCATCCTTTCCGAAGATGGAAGTGGAATCAGATACGGAGGACGAGACTACAGTTTGGATGAATTTGGTAAGCATGTTGCCATGGATTGCAAGTCAGTCGCAAAGTATAGTTTGGGGGTACATATAAGTACATAAATCAGTTACAGACCCATTTCTATTACTGGGTTTGCTTTGGGGATGGGGACGTGCAGAGCAGTACCTGAATTATAGCACAGGGGACTCCACACACATGATTATCTAACATAATCCCCATTGTAATAGAGTTTTGCTGTCATATCAAGTGTCAAAGTGGACACATTTTCTTGTCTGATTAAGTTTCACTTGACTTTTTTAGGTCATAGTCATTCGAGCCTTGAACACAAAGTTATAGTAATTAATTTCCAGGTAATGCAAAAGTGCTCAGATGATGATGCAATAATTTCTCTTCCAAGTTCATTTCATCATTCTTCTAGCCCTTCTAAGATTCAGGGATACTTGGGGTTGGTTTGAAGAATCTGCTAAGTTCACATCTGGCTCACATCCAACCTTGAGGTCTTGCTTTTTCCCAAGCAGTAATTTATAATACAACCTGTCCTGACACATAAACAACAAGCTGCACTATGACAAAGACTGAAATAAGCTTAATAGAGCATAAGAGCTATGGGATAATTTAGTGTTTTGTAAGGAGGGAGGGCTTCCCAGAGGGGGTGTCAGGAGGACTGGCCTTGAGAGGTCATGGGATATCCAGAGAAAGCTGAGCAGACACACAGGAGTAAAAGTGCTTTCTGATCCTCAACTGTTTATTCTTGACATTGTAAGAAACTGTATTTTGTTTTTCCATTTGAAGAAGACTTAGTCAATATCAGGGATGATTAGATGTTTAAAAAATGTTGATGCTGCTGTTAACATGAGAACTTGCAAAAGGGATGGGGAATAAACTGGCAAGCAACATGGCTTCATGGATAAGAGTACCTCCAAATGATACCCCAAAAAGGTGTATTAGTCACAAGGATGCTTCCAGTTACTATTGTTACATAACAAATCACCCCAAAATTTGTTATGCAAACAACCATTTTGTTTTGCTCACAGTTTTGTGGGTTAGGAATTCAAGAAGGGCTCTTCTGGGCAGTTCTCACTAGAGCTACTCATGCAGTTGGTTGCTGTCAGGTGTCATGTAAAGGCTCAATTCAGCTGGATGTCCAGGGTGGCTCAAAGCACATGGCTACCAGTTGATTCTGACTCTTGGCTGGGAGCTCAGCTGGGGCTGGCAACCAGAGCACCTACTCAGGCTTATTCAATAGGGCAATCTCTGGGTACCCAGGCTCCTTACATGGCAGATGGCTTTCCCCAGGGCGAGCACCCTAAGAGGACCAAGCAGAAGCCATGTGGCTTTTTATACTTAGCCTCAAAGTCATACAGCATTCTTTCTTTAGTGGTTGAATATGTCTCCAGACTCAAAGAGGAAATGTAGACCCCCACCTCTCAATGAGAGGAGTGTCAAAGAAAATTTGGGAGCTATGTTTTTTAAATGCCACAGTGATGCTAGCCGCTATAACAGTTGAACTTACAAATTTCAGTGGCTTAACACAATAGAAGTTTATTTCTCATAAATTCAAAACAGGTATTCCCACAGGTCAGTGGCCCTCTTTCAAGCAGTGGACTCAGGCCATTCCATCTTACAGCCTAACCATTCGTGAGTTCAGGCGTCAAGGTTGCTATTTTCTTCTGTATCCTAAAGATATAGGATCCTACATGAAAGGGCTTTATGTGCCAGGTCTAGAAGTTACACACATGTCACTTCCAACTGCGTTACATTGTAGCCTAGCCTGGTCATACAGCCACCCCTAACTGCAAGGGAGTCTAGCAAACAGAATCTGGCTGTGAGCCTCTGCCACAAAGTAAACAGGGGCTGCTCTCACACATTCTGGTGTGTTCTGGTCCCTTTGCTATTGGCTGCCACAAGTCAGGTGTGAGACTGGTTGGGGTAGGACTCTGGTCAGGAGCTACTTCTATCAATGACTCCTTGACAAGTCGAAGTTTGCATACTGGCACTGCCTGACCATTTTGCAAAGTTTGGGATGAAGTGCCGAAAGCCCCTCAGGCCATCCCGGTTTCAAGGCTACTTTCCATTCCAGAAGCCAACAAAATCCTGCACCAGCACCTCGGGGCCCCTGATGAGCGTCTTGCCCTTCACATCCTCAGGACTCAGGGGCTGGTCCCTGAACATGTGGAAACAAGGACTTTGCACAGCACCTTCCAGCCCAACATCTCCCAGGTAAAGGGCCTCCCTACCTTTGAAGACCCATCATCCACCCTCCAAATGCAGTGGCAACAGCTGACATGGACTTGCCTCTTTTATTTCTTTTGGATACTTTTAAATACAAAGGAAATAGCAATGGAACTCAGATTAGCTTCACCCCAAAGGGAAATATATTGTAAGAATTTTCATGTTACTCACTAAATCCAGACAGGAGAATGGCTGAGAACAAACTTGTCTCGTCTGTTTCTCTCTCTGAGTCTACTTTGGTCTGTACTCTTCCTGTGGTACCTTCCCATGCATAAGAATATTGTGGACCATCTCTGAGTTTTTTGGGTTGTAATGTAGTCCCATCTACTTCCAAATGTGGAAAGGATGGGTTGCCCCAACTTGTGCTCAACTGTCCATCACTGGGCCACTTGGCTATAGCCAGGAGGGCAGGGCCTGGGAAAGTAACTGCACTTGGCCCAGCTTGGATGAAGTGGTGCCATCTGACCAAAAAGCCAGGGAAAAAGCAGGGCCACAGTGCACATGACGGCTCATCACAGACACCATGTGGAGAGTGGTGAGGATGGTTCATTTCCAGGAGCTAGGGAGCAGTTGCCAGAGAAGCAAGGAGAGACATGGCAAACAACAAAATGATCCACGTGGAAGCTTGTTATAATGAAGACTGCCTGGCTATGACTGCAGAGATTCAGATTCAGTAGGTCTGGGGTAGGGCCAGGAATCTGAATTTTAACAAGTACCTGGGAGGGTTCTGATGGAACTGGCTAGGAAATTCCACATTAAGAAATATTAATCTAATGAACGCAAATCTTGTTGACATAGACAGCAGAATTGAACATGCTTGTCTCTAAAAAGTGACCACAAGTGACCTGGCTTACTAGATGATTTTGTCATGCGCTTCTTGCTTTTAGTCTGTTCCACACTTTCATTTCTCCTCTTATTTTTCTTCCTTCCTCTAGAGAGCCCATTCCTCCTCCTCTCTCTCCCACCCCTCAATTGAATAAAGTCTCAAGAAATTACAATGCGAGGAAGATTTCTCCCTGGGAATCCACCAACACACACCACCACTACCACCCCGCCCCCCATCACCTCTACCTACCGCGTTTGACAGACTGTGACTGGGTCTTAGGAGACACCTGGATGCCTAATGTCCTGTAGTGGGCTTGATGTATTATAGAACCTTGAGCCCTAGAGATTAGTTGGAAGAGAGTCAGGATCACAGTAAAATATATCCCTTTTCAAGAGCTCCAGTTAATTCATTTTGCTCACAATGCATTAAGAAGCCAGTCTAGTGGTTTCCTTGGCAACCTTCTTAAAAACCAGTCTGTTTTTGTCATGAAGGCAGATTCTACAGAACATTCAGAAACAGTTTGGGGAATTTAAATTAGTTCATATGGTTGATATAGTTTGTTAATGGCATTCCTCGTCTGTCTGGAAGAACATTCCAGTCAGATAGATGGGCCTGGTCTGCAGCAGTCAAAGAGCTGAGCGGGGCCTCACTAAGATGGCGGGACAAGTGTCAGTCAGGCTGTCACCCTCCCCCTTCCTGAAAGCCTCCTCCTAGGTTGCGGGCACTAGTGGGCCAATGTCAGGGAGTCCTCAACTTTGGGAACAGTAGTGTTCTTGCCGTTGTATGAGCCTCTCCTTTGAAAGTGCCATGTTGTAAGTCTTTGTTTTACAAAATTAAATACCATTTTACATTCTTTTTATTTCCTTTCTTGAGGTAAGTGGAGAAAGCTTTGGGTGTCACAAAACTGGGACTGCTATCAAGCACATAATATGATGACAAATAGGGTGACAGCTTGAGAACTGTTCTGAGAGTGAAGGGCCCAACTTTAAGTCATTGTAAGAGGGTGTGCGTGTGTTGGAGATTGTGCTAGCAATGGGAAGCCCTTCATTTTATTAACCAAGGAAGACTCAGACTATGATACAGGTGGGCACATGCAGAGACTCCTGGGCGAGAGCGGAGAGTGGGTGGCCTAAAGGACATGGAAGATACAAGATTCATCCTGCTTTGCTCTTCTACTCTTTTTTTTTTTTTGCCTTCTATATGGACTAATACATTAGCAGGCCCAAACAAATAGTTTCACCTAGAAAATAGGAACAAAAATTGTAGTCTCTACCACCTATAATATAACTTCATTTCTCTTTTCATTTTCAAATGGCTTAGGGAAAACTTCAGATGTGGGTGGATGTCTTCCCCAAGACTTTGGGGCCACCAGGCCCTCCTTTCAACATCACACCCCGGAAAGCCAAGAAGTAAGTAATCTTGAGACCCTGTTATAGTGGACTGGGGTCTTGTGCAGGACCAAAGAAAAGCATTTTCAAAATGTGCTTTTTTCAGATTCTACCTGCGTGTGATCATCTGGAATACCAAGGATGTTATCTTGGACGAGAAAAGCATCACAGGAGAGGAAATGAGCGACATCTATGTCAAAGGGTAAGGCTAGCATGCAAGCATCTTTGAGAAACTTGGAATGAAACAGACTTTCTCATCAGTTTTCAATATTGAAGGTGTGCACTATAGGATCCTTGGTTATTAGAAGCTATTTTGTCTCATTAATGCAATCTGCTTAGGAAGCTCCGGGGACAGGCTGAGAGCAGAAAGAAAAGAGAAACTTGTATGGATCTTGTTCATGAGCAGAGGCATCTAATGACTATAAGAACTGATAAATATTTCTTTTTTTAAAGATTTTTATTGGGGAATTGAGGGAAGGGGAACAGATACGTTGCTATCCTTTTGTTCTTCAGTCTACTTGTGGAGGACGTTGCTTCACTGGCCCAAGTTGGCACCATCATTGCGCTCTTCCCAGGTGAGGCAGATCAGTCACAGGGTTCTGGACGGCCTCTCACACTGGCTTCTGGCTACACACAGTAGCCCATGGCAACCCACCTGCCGTCGCTGGTGACTCACGGCAGCCCAGCTCCAGGTTGAGCTGTTGTTAAGCATCTTAGCTGTAGAGGGCAGTGTCACTGGCCCTCATATGTGGGATCCGAACCGGGGTCCTCTGGTGTCCCAAGCCAACTCTTAACCATTGCGCCACTCAGCCAGCCCTGATGAATATTTCTTCATTTCTCTTTTAAGAAAGTGGGTTTAGTTGAGTTTAGTGAGCCGATTTGTTATTTCTGAGACTTAGTCATGCAGTTCATTTATATTACTTTTTGATATCATGAATAACTAGCTTTAGAAACACAAGGAAAGCTTCCAAAATTTCATTTTCTATATATTTTATTACCAGCAGCTAATGTCCATCGAAAAGAGGAAACATCAGCAGATTTTTTTTTTAAGTCATTGATTCCACCAACCTTTACTGAATACCTGTGCCAAGCCTAGAAAGTGGCATAGTTTTTCATTATCCTGTTACTGGCATAATTCAATTCCAAATAGTTCACGTGGATGTTTTTTTTGTGTTATGCCATGGTCATAGATGTTGAGTACAGAACAGCATAATGACTAAGAAGCCAGACTGTAGGGTCACACTAACTGGGTCAAAACCCTGGTACTTTCCCTACTAGCTGGACAAGTTAGTCAGCTCACTCACTGTTCCTCGTGTGTAAAATGGAGGTGATGAGAATACCCACTGCTTGGGGATGTTCAGAAGATTGAGTTACTCAAAGCATTTAGGATAGTGCCTGGCAGATAGTAAACAGTATGTGTATAGTCAGGGTTCTACAGAGAAAAAGAACAGGCAGTAGTAGTAGTAGTAGTAATAGTAGTAATAGTAGTTTACAGAGAGAAAGAAAAAAAACAGAGAGAGAGAGAGAGATTTATTACGAGGAATTGGCTCACTATAATTCTGAGAAGCCCCATGATCAGCCATCTGTAAAGCTAGAGACCCCGGGAAAGCCAACAGTGTAATTCAGTCTGAACTCAAAGGCCTGAGAACCAGGGGAGTCGATGGTATAAATCCCAGTCTGAGGTTAGGAGATGAGATGAGATGTTCCAGATCAATCAATGAGGCAGAAAAAGGGGTGAATTCCTTTTTGAGGCCCTCAACAGATTGGAAGATGCACACTCACATTGGGAAAGGCAATCTACTTCCCTGAGTCTACTGATTCAAATTCTAATTTTATCCAGAAACACCCCAAAATAACGTTTACTCTGGGTACCCTATGGCTAGTCACATTGACACATAAAATGAACCATCGCACAATGTGAGTGTTAGCTAGTATTATTACTATTCCACATAGACTAAGTTAGATTTCTTAATATGTAAAAGATAAAACTTATTGGAATTTAATACGTTCATAAGGTTAGAACCAAGTTTCACGTATGATCCCAATTGGCCTTCAATCAAAACTGTTAAAGACATAATTACTGTCATTTAGGTTCACGGTAAACAGGGAATGTTTCATCAAGTTCATTATTCTTTCTCATTTCAGAATCTTATTACCATTCCTCAAGGAAAACTAATCCCAGCTAATTAGATATATGCAAATTTATTTGACTATCACAGCCATTTTTTTTTCAAGTGAGGGAAACAAACTGAAGTAATACTGGATTGAGAGAAAACTCCTCTAATCAAAGAATAAAGTACAACCTAAAGTACCATGTCCTATTTGGAATTAAAATCTATTATATTTCCCCATGTATAAGATGCACCCTTTTTCAAAAAATGTGGGGTCTAAAAACTGGGTGCATCTTATACAGTGGTTGTAGATTTTTTTTAACTTGCATTTCCCACTTTTTTTAGCACTTGTTTTTGTGCTCATACAACCACTGTATAAGATGCACCCAGTTTTTAGACCCCACATTTTTCGAAAAGGGTGCGTCTTATACATGGGGAGATACGGTAAGTACTATGTGTGAAAAGATACATAATGCATAAATAACATACCTAGTACTAGGCACATATGGGTATCACATACAAAGTTATACACATGTGTACACAAAATACATACACTTAGTTAACTTTATTGAAATTAAAATGTGAAAAGATTCACATTTAAAATTAAATGTAAGAGGGGAAAAAAAGGGGAAGGGAAGAAGGGCTGCAGGGGTGAGCAGTCTGGGGGAAGGTGGTGGTGACATTTGGGGATGGGTCAGGAGGCGAAGTCACTGAGGTCCTCGCCATAGAGTATGGACTCTTTGATGAGTTCGTTTAAAAGCTTAAAAGTTGGGCCGGCCGAGTGGCGCGATGGTTAAGAACTTGCTTGGGATGCCAGAGGGCCCCGGTTCGGATCCCACATATGAGGGCCAGTGACACTGCCCTCCACAGCTAAGA
>NW_017731392.1:2439293-2487993 GCF_001890085.2 Hipposideros armiger | reverse complement strand
CGGCCGTCCAGAGGCCGGCGACTGATCTGCCTCGCCAGGGAAGAGCACAATGATGGTGCCAACTTGGGCCAGTGAAGCGACATCCTCCACAACTAGATTGAAGAACAAAACGACAGCAACTTGTCTGTTCCCCTTCCCCTAATTCCCCAGTACTGTTCCCATCCCCCCAATTACCCAATAAAAAAATCTTTAAAAAAATAAATAAATAAATAAAAATAAAAGCTTAAAAGTTAATTGTCAAAAGAAATCTTTCAGCTAACTTATCTAGTCAGTTAATTGACCACCAAGGAGTAAAACTATTGTAGTTGGTTAATATTAATACCACCACTAATTAGCATGTGAGACTTTCTAGTCTCCATGGTCTTTGAGGCAGAGGAACAGGCTTAAACTTTGTATTCTGACAGATTGGGAGTTATACTCATTTTGTCCATTAGTGGCTATGTGAGCTTTAAGTTAGATAGCCTCTCTGGACCTCAGATTCCTCATCAGTGAAATGGAGATAGTCATACGAGTTGCAAAGAATAAAATAAGGCATACTAAGTACCTGGTTCGTGGCAGATGGTCGTAACCATGAGTTAAAGATTTCCCTTTTCCCACGCTGGCCCTCCTAAGCCATGATCTTGCATTATGTCCTCATGAGGACCATGAGAAGGGAGCACATATCATTAAACTCATCTTATAGATGGGACATGAAGCTTAGCGAGTCACTGGCAGAGCAAGTTCACAGCCTCCTACTAAGAGCCTCTGTCTGTGAGGTCCAGGCATCAATATTTTTTAAAGCTCCCAGTTGATTCCAATGTGATTCTAATGTGCAGTCAGTGTTGAGAACCATGCACTCAACCACTTTACCAGCCTAAAATCCAGTGTTCCCCTGCTTCCAAACCAGGAGTCTTCCCAGTAGCAGGCACATATCACAACTGCTTCCCGAGCAGTTCATTCATTCATTCCTTCAACAGGTATTCAATTAATGTCTGCTATGTGCCAGGTACAAGTCAAAGGAAATTTTTCAAATGTCAAAAGTTAAGATGTTAAATTGTTTCTAGAAATGGATTTTCATAGATATGCATATGGAAATAACAGCTCACATCTCCCTGGCTAGTCTCATTAATAGGATCAGAGTGACTCTCAGAATAATAAAAAAAAAAAAAAGGAAGCTGTAAGATTACTTGAGTCATGCCTGTTTTGTTTGCTTAAGTAAAATATGGAAAAGGAAATGCTAAAATTTAGAACTAACTCATATTCATTGAGCCTATCAGCAGTGATGACAGACACTGATGAGTTATAGTTACAAAGGCTAAAATCATAGCCAGCAAGCCCCAGCATTCCCAAAATAGAAGCTAAGTTGTTGATATTTTCCAGAAAATTTCACCTTATCCCTGTTAACTGAAGTCTAAAGGGTTTCCTGCTTTGGTTTTAGAGGAATTATGTTTTGTTTGGCTACAACCTATGTTGAATGCAGCAGAGCACCTCCTCTTCATAAATCAGCCCCTAGCTCTGTAGATAACTGGAAGCTGCCCAAGAAAAGTGCATTAATTCTCCTGCCCTTCACTCCCCTAATCACTGCACAATTTTGCGGCTAGATTACCTGTCAATCACACGAAGCTAAGTCTGTTTGCCTCTGCTTTTCAGCTGGATTCCTGGCAATGAAGAAAACAAACAGAAAACAGATGTCCATTACAGGTCCTTGGATGGCGAAGGGAATTTTAACTGGAGATTTGTTTTCCCGTTTGACTACCTCCCAGCTGAACAACTCTGTATTGTTGCTAAAAAAGTGAGCTCTGAAATGTGCCTGTGGCAAGTGGATGTCATGGGTCCTCCTTAATGCAGACCCTGAGAGAATGTCAGAGCCACTCAGCACCTTGGCAGTCTTAAGTCCAGCTCCCTCTTGGTACAGATGGGGACCCTGAGACCCACAGAGGCGTAGATACTTGCCCAGGGTCACAGAGCTACGACAGCTATTGGTGGAGTGAGAAGGATAAGGAACACAACTTTCTTTCCCCTAATATGTTGGCAGCAGGAGAAAGGATTGACAAAGGGTAGATAGACATGGGGGATCTTGTATCAATACATACAACAACCCAAGTGTATGTTTATGTCACAGGGAGATCAAGTTCTTCCCGTGATAAGCAGAACTGTTTGACCAATTAACCAAACAGAGGCAAAATATTAAAGCAGGTAAAATTGCCCTCCTTCAGAAGCACTTCCGTGAGGGTTCAGGGCCCTGGTTGCCTTAATTTATAAGACTCTCAGTTACAGAACTCAGCTCAAACTGGTTTATACCAAAAAATTGATTTGTTGGTTCATATTACTAAAAAGTCCAGGGTTGGCTGGCTTACGGAACACCTGAACCCCAGGTTGAAGTGATGTATTTAGAAATCGCTCTCACTTTCTCTTCCCCTCTGCCCTGTCCTCTGTGGGTTTCATTCCCCGGGGGGAGGCAAGATGGCTGCCAGCAGCCCAGCTCACGTCCTGCCCTCTCAGCAGCCTCAGCAGAAAGAGAAGAACACAACCCCAATGGCCCCAAGCAGACTCTTGGAATTGGGCCTCAGTGTCTCTGCCTGTTTGGGGTCATGTGACCATCCCTGAACCAACCAATACTGCCTAGGAAAGCAATGCTGATTGGCCTGGCTCTGAGGGATGGAGTCGGTTCTTCCCAAATTGCATGGACTGGAACAGGGGAATCTCCAAGAAAAATCTGGGTGCTTTCATCCCAAAAAGGGGGCCTGAAACCTGGCCAGGCAATAAAAACAGATGTCTTTTCTAGGCCTCTACATCCTATTCCTACCCCCTACATTTTATAAACTTCCCCTAGCTCTTCCCAGTCCTCCTTTCCTCATATCTGATCAAAATATACCTGTCTCATGTCCTATCAGGCCAGGCCCTTCCCCCTGCTAGCCTTACTCAGTGCTGATGCTGTAGTGAGCATTTTTCTGTGCCAGGTGAGATGAATGTTTTCAAGGGGCACTTTCTAGAGACACAGAGGTCAACCAGATTTCAAACCATGCATACTTTCAGATGTGAGGCAGACACGGGTGGGAAAGGTGAGGGAGTGGGGAAAGGTAGGCCCTACGTTACCTTTCCTATTTATCTGCACCTGGTGCTGGACCTCCCCATGCCCTGAGTGGTACTTGGAGCATGACCCCACACAGGACAGTCAGGTGGGGCCAGACAACAGCAAAGTGGGTTTCCCAGCCCCTCACAACCAGGCCCTCTGAGCCCTGCAAAAAGGGAACATTTCTGGAAAGTCATCTGAAAAACAAGAAACAACCCTACACTCTTCTCAAATTCATGAAGCAATGGGGGAATTCCCTTTCTCCTGGGGCTAGTGGAACTTAGATGTAATTAGGCTGTGGAGGTGTTGTTAATCTTAGCTAATACTGCCTGGGCAGAGGCAGGAACCAGAGGCGAGAACCTGGAAGACCCTACTCAGCCCTCCCTCCACCTAACTATTATGAGGGATCTGGGGGTCTTAGTTGACCACAGCATGTAAAACTCAACAATATATTTCAAAAGCCAAAAATAGCAAGACATTTTAAATCTGCATTGATAAAAGAGTAAAATCTGTGCCCCCATGAAATGAGTGTGCTCAGACATCCGTGCGGGGTGGGTGGGAGGTCTGGTGGGTGGGCAGAAGGTGGCTGAGCAGAAGTGACACCCCAGCAGATGTTGTTGCAGGCCAACCTAGGACAGCCTGGCTTTGGGAAGATAATCTAAGCAAGCCATAGTGGTCTTCCAGGGGGAGATATAATCACTCCCCACACCCCAGGAGTGGTAGCAGGAAGTCACACTAATAGGAACATGGCAGGAAACTGTCTGTTTGGGAACTGCCTGGGACATCTTTTTGTCACCCAGCTGGCGGCCTTGAGATGTCTTGGGGAGCCCAACTGTACTTCCTACACATGGGGTGGAGGGGTAGAGCCAGGGGAGGAGTTTTTGGGGTAGGGATGCAAACGAGGGAGAAGGCCCCGTGCCTTGATGCTGGGGATTTCCAAGGGGAGAATTTCAGAATCCAGTAATCAGTGTAATTTCGTTTGTCTGTTTCTCTTGTTATTTTAGGAACATTTCTGGAGTATTGACCAAACTGAATTTCGGGTGCCACCCAGACTGATCATTCAGATATGGGATAATGACAAGTTTTCTCTGGATGACTACTTGGGTAGGGCTTACATTTGTATACTTTTCTCTAAGAAACTGTACTTAGAATTGGTGAAATTAATGAAAACTTGGAATCAATCATTTAAATCTCCAGTACTTTGGGTAATTGGGAATGGGGGCCCACTCACTGCCTGGATGTCCTCTAGGCAGTGTGTCCTCTGTCTCGGGTCCTCCGAGAAGCAGACACAGTGAATGTCACCCTTTTCTGTGGTCCCCATCCACTCTCAAGAGCCCTTGTGGAGGCTCTGGTACCAGCTCCTGTCTTGCTATTAAGACTCAAATCCTGTTTTCACAGAAGAGATGCCACACCCCTGCCTCTACTTCCAAACAACCCATTCTTTCTCCTCATTACCTCAGAATTGGCTCCCTCCTCTCCACACTACTCTCAGGAGTTACTGAGATTCCCTAAGGCTCCAGCCATTGTTCTTTCAGGGTCCTTCTCAGTGGCTAAAGGCATTTGGTAAACACACACACACCCTGACAGCCTGGGACCCTCTGTTTCTTGGCATGCACCCCCACACACACACCCCAAAAGCACAGAGCTCTTCTGATTTTCGCTCTCCCAGGCTGTGGGTCTGTCTCATTGATCAGCTCTGTTTCTTCCTCCCACACTTTAAATACAGGCCTTTGTCTTCCCTGGGGTCTTTGTCACTATCCCTCGGTCCCCTCAGCGATTTACCCACTCTCACCTCAGTTGAAGGTATAGCTTCAACTTTTACCTTTCAGGGAGGTATGACTCCTACACCAGGGTGTGTAGCCTGACCACCCATGGTGCCTGACATATAGTAATAAGAAATTATTATAATGACTCATATTTCAATACATAAATGTATCCAATCAACATGCCATATACCTTAAACTTACAATAATGTTATATGTCAATTCTATTTTTTTTTAAAAATGATTATGATCCTAAATCCCCACCAGAAACGTTCACCTTTATGTTTGGCTGGCACCTCAGACTTATCATGATCAAACTCAGCCTTTGCTCCCTCACCTCATACCTGGTGTCCTCATGAACTTCTTTTGCTGTTCACAGCCCCTCCATTGTCCCAGCCACCCAGGCAAGAGCACCCAGAGTCCTCTGCGGGTCCTCCTGTCTTTCCCCCGAGTCAGTCTTAACATTGTAATCTGCTTTATCACACACATTTATTTTCTTACTTCCATGATCTCTGCCTCTGCCAGTACAGACCTCTTTTTCTCTTAGCCAGCTGTTACAGTAGCTCCTAACTCATCTCCCGCTTTCGGGGCATCTTTCCTGGCAGAAGCAATGCCCACGGTAGCCAATGGCTGTGTCTTGTTTACCCCTTTACCCTTCACAGCACTGAGTGCAGTAGCTTTGACTTGGTGCTTAATAGGAGCTGAACAAACAAGTACGTATGTAAGTACACTGACTTCTAAAGCATACAGGCAATCAATTTCAGAGTAGTGAAGAGTAGTCCCTTGGAATTTAAACAAAATAGTCTGAAAACAAATAAAGAGAATGAGTACATTTCAAAATAGCTATTGGGCAAGTGGCTGTAGTTATCACCCAAAGGAGAGATGCTCAAGAAAAGCTAAGTAAATTGTGGACTATGAATCCATTCTAAGATGAAGGGCAGGCAGTTCCTAAGTCTAACAGTGTAGAGATAATCTGCCACAACCTCCCTATTGCTCTTTGCTGGCACTGTTGAAGACCAACTTTTTTTTTTTTTTTAAGATTTTATTGGGGAATTGGGGGAGGGGAATAGACAAGTTGCTGTCCTTTTGTTCTTCAGTCTAGTTGTGGAGGACGTCACTTCACTGGCCCATGTTGGTATTATCATTGCGCTCTTCCCAGGTGAGGCAGATCGGTCGCCAGCCATTGAGGGCCACTCACAGCAGCTCTTGGTAGCTCACACCGGCTGCTGGCCACTCACGCTGGCTGCCGGCCACACACGGTAGCTTATGGCAGCCCACTGCAACAGGGGCTGCAGCCTACGCTGTCACTGGCGACTCACAGCAGCCCAGCTCCAGGTCAAGCTGTTGTTCACCATCTTAGCTGTAGAGGGTAGTGTCACTGGCCCTCATGTGGGATCTGAACTGGGGCCCTGCTGCTTAGAGCTGGCGTCCCAAGCCAGCTGCTAACCAACGCGCCACTCAGCCGGCCCCTGAAGACCAACTCTTGTCCCAGTGGTTCATAGACTTGACCCCATATGACATATACCATTTCCTTAAGGAAAGGACTCACAAGAGTTCCCAAGCCCAAAAGATAGTCAAAGTGCTACTAAAGAGTTAATGCCTCACATCATGGAAGAGAAAATGTGCTTCTCCAGGCACCCTAATGTGGACTTCCTAGTTCCTGATGAGAATTTTCTATTGAGTTGTTATGTTCCTTCTCAGGCTCCTGTTTCTGAGGATACACTAGGAGAGACTTGAACATGACAGTTTCATGGAGTGTCCCATGTTCCAAGTACCAGGTGTCTTTACCCAAAGCCAAATGACTGTGTTCAGGGCAGCTCAGAGCTAATATGAGCACATTTCAAATCCAGGTTCAGTGGAAATTTTGTCTATAGATGTTTAGTTATTTTGAGCTTGTAGAAGAACTCTGTTTATGCTCCTGTCTTTGAGAAATAAAACATGTAGTCCTCTGTGAGATGCGGAGTGGTGGACAGATATTTCTTCTGCCACTTTCCATCCTATCTGGAAAGAATTTTAAATGTCTACCAGGGTCCTTTTGTCTAACTCACCCATCACCTGTTCAAAATCACTGTCTGACTCTCTTCTGACGGGAACATTCTGTTCCCTTGTAAACAACAGCTGATCCACTTGAAGCTTATTGGAGTTTAATGTTTACTTGGCTAGGTTTCCTGGAGCTTGATTTGCATCACACCATCATTCCAGCAAAATCATCAGAGAAATGCAACTTGGACATGATTCCGGATCTCAAAGCCATGAACCCCCTTAAAGTGAAAACCGCCTCACTCTTTGAACAGAAGTCCATGAGAGGATGGTGGCCATGCTACGCAGATAAAGATGGCTCCCGTGTGATGGCTGTATGAGCATTTTCTGGTTGGGGGTTGTTTAGGCCTTTTATCATTTGGGTTTTGCCTTTTATCAATAGATTTATTCCAGATAAGACAAGGATGTATTAAAGATGTAGGACTTTAGGTTATGGGAATGGTTTGTACCAGGGATCACAAGAGAAGGTGGCAGATGCTCAGAACATATGCTTGGGGTTGAATGGAAGGTGGGCAGATTTGAATTGTTGAAAAACTGGGAGCCAGAGTGTTTGCACTGTATTTCTTTAGAGCCCTTCTTCCTCAGGAAGGCTAATTTATGTTGAGCTACCAATACAATTCAGTACAGAAGAGGAAACTTCAAATTTGAGCTGTTCTCATTAAAAAAAAAAAAAAAGATGGCGGCAGCAGGGGGTAATGGCTGACATCCATTGAACAAGAAAGCCATAACTTAAAAGCAAGTTTGGAGAACTCAAAATATATTTTGATATCGAAGCAACTGTGCAGGTCATCATGCCATGTCACAAAAGACTTCCTAATTCGTTATGAATTTTTAATAATGGTTTACATTTTACATCACTGATTATGAACCAGGCAACATGCTAAATACCTTACATTCATAATCTTGTTTATTTAAAACAATTTTAAGGTATAATTTATGTAAATAAACTGCACCCATTTAGAGTGCACAGTTTGATGAGTTTTGACAGATGTATACGCTTATGGAACCACCATAGTCAAGATCCAGAACATTCCCGTTACCCTAAACATTTCCTTGTGCCCTTTGCAGTCCATCGTGCCTCCCATGCTGGCCCAGGAAGTCACTTATCTGCTTTCTGCCACTATAGATGAGTTTACACATAATCTCACTTAGTGCTGCTGACAACCCCATCAAGTAGACATTACCCCCATTTTATAGATTCAAAAGACAGGCTCAGAGAGATGGAGTACCTTGCCAGCGTCAGATACCCAGCTTTGTCTGACCGCACCGGAGTCACCTGGGCTCTACCATTTAAATGAGCGTCAGGGGCGGGGTTCTCAAATCGTTGGTGACCTGGTCAGCTTTCCAGGGTTCTAGAAAGCCTGTTACCACCTTAGTTAAGCCTGGCTATTTATACAAGAGGGAAAGTTTCTAGACCTCTTTCAGTCTCAGTGTCCTCACGTTCACATGAGGATAGTTGCAGTATCTGCTTTATAGAGTTGCCATGAACATTACACAAGATTATCCATGTAGAAGGCATAAGCAGCACGTCACTCAGGAACCTGTGAACAGGGAGGCAGCATTCATTCATTCACTCATTCATTCATTTATTCAGCTAGTGTACATCAAGTACCCACTAAATGCCAGCATTGCTCTGCACCATGGGGGTCCATGGTAAGCATGAAGCATGTAATCTCTCTTGGAGCCTACAGTTAATGCTCAATAAATGTTAAATATTGTTATTAACAGTATTCAGGCTAATCTGGGTCCAGGGTTACAAAAGAAGGTGTGTGAGAAGGCAAGGAGATGGATGTGAGAAAGTTAGAATGACGGGGACACAGAAAATGAAAAGCAGGGAGCAGGGAGGAGGGAAAGCAATTTGTCCTCTCACTTTCCCACAAGGAGTCAGTTCAGAAACACATGGAAGAGGAAATGTGATGAAATCTCAAGAGGAAAATTTAAGACAATCTAAGGATTGTTTTACAAGAATAAAAATTATTGCTTGGGGAATACTCCTTGGGTTGAAGCGAAAATATTTATGAAACGTGATGTCATGTGTTTAACCTGTTCTGCTTTACTGAAGGGGAAAGTGGAGATGACGTTGGAAGTCCTCAATGAGAAGGAGGCCGACGAGAGGCCAGCCGGGAAGGGACGGGATGAACCCAACATGAACCCCAAGCTGGACCTACCAAAGTGAGAGCCCTCTTTGTTCTCAGCGTTGTCTGATCCCCAAACACCTGCAGTCTAAAAGCCTCCCTTCAACTTGGCTTAATGGAATGTATTAGCTGTTGTCCTTCTAATTTTGTACTTAATAGTTGGAGGGTGGGGGTGGGGATGGAGCGGTTGATGATCTGGCTTTGTTTTACCCATTCTCCTTTCCCGTGAAACCAAAGTCCAGCGTGCCTTCGGCATCTTCCTTAGGAAGCTATAAAAGTTTCGGGAATCTTTCTCAGCCAACTAAGGGGAATAACATCTTATCTTGACTTTATAAATGTTATTACTTATTCTTTAAACTGTGTTATGCTCAGAGGTAAAATATCTGTCCCTCCTGAGTTGTGTAGGTAAAAACCATTTCTTTGCAATGCAGCCGCCCAGAAACCTCCTTCCTCTGGTTCACCAACCCATGTAAGACCATGAAGTTCATCGTGTGGCGCCGGTTTAAGTGGGTCATCATCGGCCTGCTGATCCTGCTGATCCTGCTGCTCTTCTTGGCCGTGCTGCTGTACTCCTTGCCGGTGCGAGTCCTGGGCTTCTTGGCTTGGCTTTGTGTGTGTGTGTGAATTGGGGTTGGTCATCCAACTTGGTACTTGCCTTGGTTGCCATTTAAAAGAATGACTCACTTAGCAGTTGTGGTGCCACAACCCTTCGGCCTTTGGCAAACTTAAAGTAATGTGTGCTGTGGTTAGAATTGCATTCTTAGGGTTTCAGGAATTTCGGGCAGAACTTTATGGCCTGAAAACAACTTTGGTTTCAGGAATTCGAGGAGAAATCTCTCAGGCCTTTAGCAACGTATGTCTGGACCATAACAAGCATTTCCGACTCGTCTTCCTACCTTCAGACTCCTTGCCAAGAATTCACAGACCCCCCCCCAACTTGGGGTCCTTATAGGGCTACACAAACCCTGAACTCCACCCAGAGTAGATAGCTGCCCCCCCTCCCCAAAACAAGTATTACCCTTACCTGCCAGAATGTCTTTGCCAGTGCTATTCCTTCACCCATGTTTTGTCTATCAACATCTTATTTATTCTTTAAGGCCAACGTCATATAACCGCCCCCTTAAATTTCCCTTCATCACCGCAATCATAAATGGAAGTCCAGATGGGAAGTTAGCCGGTGTGCCTACAAGTAGTACCTTAGTTTCTCCACTCAAGGAATTTATGAGCATCCACTGTAGGCTAGGAATTGGGGTGTAGACATGACCAAGGCATGACTTCTGCCCACAAGCAGTTCATAGCCCAGGGACAAACAGATATATGAACAAGTGAATTACTATAAGCAGCAAGCTGTTATAGAGACATGAACAAATGACCGTGAGAGTCAGTTGCTGAGGATGGTTTCAACAAGGAGGGGGCATTTAAGACCAGTTTGCCAAGTAGAGAAGGGAAAGTCCAGGCATTCAAATACTCTTACTTCAATTCATATTAATAACAATGTAGATTAGTTTGTGTTGAGTAACAATCACACAACCATAATAGCAGTGATTTTATGTCTTTGTTTTCCTCAGTATAATACTTTTGGATTGTTAACTATGAGTGCATGGACATTATTTTTGAGTTGTAGTTAGTCCAATCTGTCTTACCCATTTAAAAAAATTCTTCATAATTATTTCTTTTTCTTGACTTAAATTTTATTGATTTAAACCAGTGCTTCTCAACTGGGGGAAATTTTGCTCCCCAGAGGGCATTTGGCAATATCTGGAGACATTTTGGATGTCATAGTTGGGGGCGGGCACTACTGGCATCTAGTGGGTAGGGGAGAAGCCAGGGATGCTGCTAAACATCCTACAATGTACAGCACAGCCCCTCAACAAGAATCATCTAGTGCTAAATGTCAATAGTGCCAAGGTCGAGAAACCCTAACTTAAATATACATATATATATATATATTTATATATATATATATATTTATATATATTTATATTTATATACATATATAATTTTTTTAACACTGTTCCTGCTTCCTTTTCAGAACTATTTGTCAATGAAGATTGTGAGGCCAAATGCATAATGAAAGCAAAGGCTTCTTTTCAAGAGTCATCCAGCAACGAGAGAATCCTGTCTCTGTTTATGGACCAAAATCAAAAGTGATTTTCTTTGTGTCTGAGACTACATTCCAGGGGCAGGTTACAATATTTCACTGAGTCCCAGCAGTTCCCAGAGGGTCTAGGTCCTGGAAAGTCAGGCCAACCAGCAACATTTTAATCTTGTTACCTTTTGAAGTATTAAAATTTTTGAAGTATTAAAATTTTTACCATGTTTTTCGGACTATTTTTCAAGGTGGCTGGTTCCATTTAAATATTGACTTTTTTTTTAATGTGTCCTTGATTCTGTTGTTCTATAATTCAATTTTTGGAAATTGCTGAAATTGAATTTGAAAATTTCTGCATCTTAACTTCACATACTTTTTACTTGTAATCAACGAAAAGGACTGACTGTGCATTATGAAAACAGAATAGTTAGAGTCACTTATTTATGCCTGAAACCATTGTTATGATATTTTATATGGATAAATGTCATGAGATTCTATTCAACTTCCATGATAAATTCAAATAAAAATATTTCACCTTTAACACATAGCTGTTTGTTTTAGCTGTGGGCTGAGTTAGGAAGGAGGCAATTTCTAGTCCTCTGGATCTCAGTGGATGAAATGTCATGGTATACCACTTGGCCATAAACCCTTTATAGGTGTGATGCCAAATTTTGGCCAATAGGTCAAACTGAGGCTAAGATAATGAATAGTAAAAGCTAACACTCATTAAAAGTGCTTATTCTATGTGCAGCATTGTTTTAAGTGCTTTATGTCTATTAACTTGTTTAATCCTCAAGGTAACCCTATAAAGGTAACATTCTTAACCCTATTTTACAGTTGAAGACGTTAAGGCAGAAAGAGGCTAAGTAACTTACCAGTGCCACACAACCAATAAATGGTAGAGCTGGGATTTGAACCCAGGCAGTCTGAGTTATTTCTTTCTTAATTTCTTTCAACTACAATACAATACCACCAGTGGGAGGGCTGTCAAGGGGAGCATGGAGCTGAGATGGTCAAGTCATAAGTGACAGCAGCAACCCAGGGTGGCTCCAGGCCAACACCAAGACAGTCAGCATGTCTTCTAGAACATGTGAGAATATTTTCCTGTTACTATATCAGACCATGGTGAGATCAGTAAACCATTTGATTCAAAGAGCAACACAGAACCAAGGGGAAGATGAAATGGTGTGAGAATGGTGATGCTTTTGGACATTTAGACAATGTTATACTGCAGCGGTAACTGTCTTGGTATTATTGCTGAGTTGTTTCATATTTTGAACATTTTAATCCCTTCAATGTTCTGTCAAAAATCCTAGTGTTCAAAGTGTGCTCAGTACATTTAGCACTAGCTAAATCAGAATGCTCGCCATTCCCCAAGCACCTTGTATTTTCCTCCCTGAGTCTGTGCAGGTCATCTCCCACTGGAAATGCCTTCACCCACCTGCACTGGGAGAACCGCTGCCTGCCCTTGAAGTTCTGGTTCAAATACCATTTTCTCCTTGATACTTTTTGGGCCCCAAAGTGATCCTTTAACCCTAGAAGTTTATATATTAGTACAACCTTTCTGAAGAAATACGTTAAAAGCCTTAAAAATGTTTGTGCCGTTTAACCCAGTAATTCCAATCCTGAGTATTGACTCCAAGGAAATCATCAGTAAGGCAACCAAAAGTTCACGTACAGAAATGTATGTTACATTATAATGGCACAAATCAGAAACAACCTAAATGCCCAAATATAGGGGAATGGTTGACTATATGGTAAAATCCCATATATTGGAACAAGATAAAAAAATATCAATTTTTAAAATATTGTTACTGACATAGGAAAATGCTGGTGTATAGGAAATGAAAAGCGTAATACAAATCTATATAAAATAAAAACCCCAATGCATATGTGTCTATAAGGAAATGCACCAAAATATTAGTAGTATAAGTTTATGCAAGGTTTACATTTGTGTGTATTTAGATAATTTTTAAATGTAAGTTAATGTTGGACGTTCATACAATTTTTTCCTATAAAACTAAGAGCTCAAGTTTGACAAACATTGCTATCCTTTGTTTTACCTTGTAGCTATGTAGGTGTGCCTCATTTTCACACCTGATAGCCCCTTAAGGGCAGAGGTAACACCTGTAAAATCTGCACCCCAGGGAGCAGAGTTCTGGATTTGCAACCTGGGTCATGCTTCAGATTTATCCACAACTTGGGAACAATAAACCACCTCCCTTATTGGATTGGGGGGAGGGCTGAATGGAATCACGTATGTAAAGTACCTTCACAATATCTGATGCCTGGCAAGTACTCAATACATGAAAGCTTTAGGGGTTGCATCAGGCTGGTTAAAGTCTGATGTTTTAGTTCCAAAGGTAGAACTAAGGACAGGGTCTTTTCCTTCTAAGACTTACTAGATAGGAAAAAAGCAAGATGTAAGATAGTCTACCTTGTCAAGACCCAGAGAGAAGGCAGGGGAGTGTGCCCAAGTTCAGGAGGTAGGAACAGATGTCAGTTCTTTCCCTGCCAGGCACTATTGTAAAGGCTGATATGTGTGAGTGGTAACAGGGACACTTGCATTGTTCCAGTGGTTTCAGGCTGCCCCAGTTTGGGAATCAATGGGCCCTCCGCTGTTCCAGGGTTGGCGAGGTATCATCATGGCTCTCACTATGAGCAGCCAGCTATTCACAGGCTAGGCCCCCAACTGCACATAACCCTCTAACCTTTTTAAATCAATTTGTACCTGCACCCAAACTACTGCTTTCTAACAATATCACATCATCTTTCTTATAATTAACAGGAGGCCTACAGCTTTTTTTCAATTTACACTCTAATGATGAAGGGAAGACAGTTTTACTTAAAATGGCTCTTTTCTTGGAGAAAAAAAGTAGGCTCCACAAAAGGGCAAAGTTGTCATTTGGAATATTTAACAATCAGTATGGCCTTGGCACCAACCAATCAGAGCAGATGTTTTACCCCATCATAATGAAACATGGCTATTAAAAAAATGAGAACAGCATTCCAGTATGTGTAGTCTGAGTATTAGCCTTCTTTCCAGGACCCACTAGGACACTCTCCCAAGTGCCTCACTGAAGTTATGATTGCTGAGCAGAAAAATGAATGGCTATGAGGAAAGTCTTTTCCTCCTTTCCTTCATACCTAACTGGAATCTGCTAGTGTAGTTCCTTTGAGAAAATGGCAGCAAAGCTCTATTAGGAATGAACTAATTCCCAAAGAGAGTATTGAGCTGAACTTTCTGGGTAGTGTTCCCCCCTCTCCTCCCATCCCCCCAGAAAAAAGCTCCATCTTGTCAAAAGATAATGGTCCCTCATTTGAGGTTGTTAGCCGCCTGGTGACCTATAAATGATAGCTAAAAGCTGGAACTAATCACAGGCCAGTCAGATTGTCGCTTCACTGCGAATTAAATAACACTGAGTCCTAACCGATTCTAGCAAGTGCCACATTAACACTGGAGCCTTCATTAGGAAAATAAATCTCCATCAATGTCTTGAGGGTGACAGGGAACCGAAAATCCTGACAGGCTAATACTTGATTTTGTTTTGTTCTTCCTTTCTCATACTGAGACTAGAAAAAAAAAATGTCACAATTAGACCTGCATGTTGCTTTCAAGAGCTATTTAAAAGGTGGGCAGAGTTCTGACACCCATTTTGAAAAAGGAGCAGAGGGGAGCTGCACAGTCAGGTTTTCCAGGCGCGGGCCAAGTGGTAGCTCTGTGTCCCTCCGAGCTCACCCCGGCTCAAGGATTGTTTGTCCAAAGACTGGAGCCGACTTGTTTCACCACTGTTCAGCAGATGTTATTACAACAACGAGAAGGTGAGGGTGCTTTCCAGAAATGTCTGTTCAGTTCAGAGAAAGTACAACTTGACTACCATATGGGGAACCAACATCGACAATGATTTCAAAGTTTAAAAACTCTACAGTTTAAATATTTCAAGCTAAATAGGTTTCTTTGTGTGGCCCATGCATTCAGTACTCTGGACCATATGCATGCAGCCTCCCAAGGCAGATGGGAATTCCATTTGGAAGAATGCTTTTCAAAGTCTGGCTTGATGGAGAATTAGTTCATAATGGAGTCGATGTTGTAAATAGATTAAGCACCCACCATCTTTGCAGCTGAGTTTTGTGTTTGTTCAGCGTTGAATGGCAACTCCCTAATCTTTCTTAGGTTAAACATAATGGGGTCCTAAGGAAGATCAAAGGAAGGCTGCTTTCCCCTTGGATATACATCCCCAAAATGAAATGCCAGAGTTCATGAAGTTCAAGAAAAACACAAGAGAAACGTGTAACACGGACTAACTGCAAAACCTAACGAGTATGGGAACATAATGAAAAACACAGACCCACCATCTGTACGGCCAAACTCATAACTTCAGGGGTGCAACTTTGTAGGACATGCAGACTCTAGATTTTTACTATTTAAATAAACTTAGCAAGAAAGAAAGATCATAATTTTTTTTGACTCCCTCACAGTCAAGTCAGTGCTTCTCAAGGCAACCTGATTTTGCCAAAATTTATCTCAGCTTCTTAAAAAGGCCCATTCAATCCTTGACTAATATTAATGTGCTACTTCCATGTGTTTTCACAAAATCCTAGAGCCAAACCCGTAATCCTCTCCCGTCATATTTCAGCTAAGTCCTGCCCCAACAATTATCAGGAGGAGGACCAGGAATATCCAGCTGGATATGGCTGTGGCACGGCAGCCTCTCAGATGAGGTTTCACCTGGGTCAACAGGATAAACAAAATGAATGAATGGAATCCTCTCTTAGAGGCGGCAAGAGCACAGGGCCAGGAATTCCAGATGCCTGGAAGCCTGCGAAGTTTACCCCAACTCAGTCATAATGCAACGTTGTGACTTTGGCCATTTCCTCTCCGGCCTCCTGTCCCTCGTTTAAGAACGGAAATATAGAACTAAATGGTCTTAATCTGTCCCAGCATTGTTTCATGGTTCTGCTTGCCGGTGACTCAGTTTCTTCATCTATAAAATTGAGACAATAACCTTCAGAGAATAATTGTGAAGATAAAATGATTTAAAAGACACAATAGTGTTTAGAACCGTGCTTGGGACAAAGTAAGCACTCAATGGATTTTAGCTATCACCCTAATCACTATCAGCAGCAGCAGCAGCATTATCACAGGACAACAGTCAGATATGGGCCAGAAGGTGACAGACATGTTCTAGCTTTGAAATGTAACCTTTGAAAGGATGTAAATCACCACTATCCAAAATAATAGTGATTCCTCACCCCGCCCCTCCTGCAAGTTCTAACTGCACATTCCTAATTAGAGAAAGCAGATAAAAATGCTAAGGCAGTTCCACAAAATTTCAAACATAATATTACCATATGATCCAGCAATTCTACTTCTGGGTATTCAAAAGAATAGAAAGCAGAGACTCAAACAGGTAGTTGTACACCCAAGCTCATAGCTGCATTATTCGCAACCGAAAGGTTAAAGAAACTCAAGCATCCATCAACAGATGAATGGATAAATAAAATGCGGTATGTACATACAATGAAATAGTATTTAACCTTAAAAAGGAAAGACTATCTGACACATGCTACAACACGATGAACCTTGAAGACATTATACCAAGTGAAATAAGCCGGATACAAAAGAACAAACACTGTACGATTCCATTTAAATGAAGTACGTGGGGTACCCAAATTCATAGAGACAGAAAGCAGCATGAAGGTCGCCAGGGGCTGGTGGGATGGGGAATGAGGAGTTAGTGTTTCATGAGTACAGAGTTTCAGTTTTGCTAGATGAAAAGAGTTCTGTGGATGGTTGCATGACAGTGTGAATGTACTTAGTGCCACTGAACTGTACACCTAGAAATGGTAAGTTTTATGTTGTGTATATTTTACTACAATATAAAAAATGCTAAGAGAACGAAAGGTCCTCTCAGACAGACCCCTCCATGAAATCAGGGACCTACTTTTGTCCTGTTCCCTATGGATGATAATACTAGTTGACTGACTGAGGGGGGCATCCTGCCTCCTGACCAATATGCTGGTCACAAAAAGGCCTTTTGATGGCTAAATCCAGCACCCGTAGAATCAGGGTAGGCTATATGGTTTTCCTATTTTACATATGAGAAAGGCTCAGAGAGGTTAAGTAAATAGTGCAAGGTCACACAGCAATTTAGTGGCAGAGCCAAGATTTAAACCTGAACAATATGACTCCAAAGCCACTGTATCTGCTGATCTCACTCCTTGGGATCCTACTAAATGGTTTGCTTAGGTCAGATGGAGTATTAACAAAACCAAACTAGGGGACCAAAACCTTAAGGATTAGGGCTGGCTGAGTGGCGCATTGGTTAAGAGCTGGCTTGGGACGTCAGAGGGCCCCAGTTTGGATCCCACATATGAGGGCCAGTGACACTGCCCTCCACAGCTAAGATGCTGAACAACAGCTCAACCTGGAGCTGGGCTGCCGTGAGTCGCTGGCGACGGCGTAGGCTGCAGCCCCTGCTGCAGTGGGTTGCCATGGGCTACCGTGTGTAGCCAGCAGCCAGCGTGAGCGGCCAGCAGCTGCAGTGAGTGGCAGTCCAGAAGCCGGCGACTGAGCTGTCTTGCCCAGGAAGAGCGCAATGATGGTGCCAACTTGGGCCAGTGAAGCAACGTCCTCCAAAACTAGACTGAAGAACAAAATGACAGCAACTTATCTGTTCCCCTTCCCCCAATTCCCCAGCACTGTTCCCATCCCCCAATTCCCCAATAAAAATCTTTAAAAAAACCCAAAACTTAAGGATTAAATGAAATTATTTAATGACTGTCCCTTTGTCCTCAAAGTGCTACATTTTTACTGTAATTTTCATTCCATTTCACTGACCGATCCCTACACCACATTTGTCCTGGTAAATGACAGGAGGGCTTCCAGAATAAAACCAATCGGCCTTCCTGGTCATACAGATTCCAAGTGTGTCCTTGATGAGTTTTCACTCTTGACTCCCATTGGCTGATGCAGTGAGTGTAGTGTAGGCCCTGGATACAGTGTCACCTCAGCCATGGAGGGCGATCCTCAAAGCAATGTTGTAGATAGGAAGAACCTGAGGGATAATTCCCTATTTCCACCTACAGCATAGAAGGCCTGACCACACCTCTTAGTAATTTCTCTTTTTTTCTCATTATTGCTTTCAAGATTTTAAAATTAATTTATATTCACTATAGAAACTTTGGGAAATACAAAAAAAAAAGAAAAAGAAAAAGAAAAAGAATAATCCATAATTTCACTATCATGAGATGACTACTGTGAATATTTTGCAGTAATTTCCTCTAGTCTTTTTTTTTTTTTTTAGATATAAAATTAGGATCCCACCCCCAGAACTTCCCTGGCCTTGCCTTCACAACTCTCCAGTTTTATAGCTTGCTTTTCTTTCCCCTCTTAAAATTGTATTTCAGGGCTGGCCGAGTGGCTCAGTTGGTTAAGAGCTTGCTCAAGAGTGCGAATGCTGGGCCGGCCGAGTGGCGCAATGGTTAAGAACTGGCTTGGGACGCCAGAGGGCCCCGGTTCGGATCCCACATGTGAGGGCCAGTGACACTGCCCTCCGCGGCTAGGATGCTGAACAACAGCTCAACCTGGAGCTGGGTTGCCGTGGGTCGCCGGCAACGGCAGAGGCTGCAGCCCCTGTGGCAGTGGTTTGCCATGGGCTACCATGTGTAGCCAGCAGCCAGCAGCCAGCGTGAGCGGCCAGCGGCCGCAGTGAGTGGCCGTCCAGAAGCCGGCAATTGATCTGCCTCGCCTGGGAAGAGCGCAATGATGGTGCCAACTTGGGCCAGTGAAGCAACGTCCTCCACAACTAGACTGAAGAACAAAACAACAGCAACTTGTCTGTTCCCCTTTCCCCCAATTCCCCAGCATTGTTCCCATCCCCTCAATTCCCCAATAAAAATCTTAAAAACAAAACAAAACAAAAAACAAAACAAAACAAAACAAAAAAAAAGAGTGTGAATGCTGAGCAACAGGGTTGCTGGTTCGATTCCCAGCCCAAGCTGAGCTGCCAACGGGTGGCAGGATGGCTCAACTAAAGAAAATATATATATATATATATTTCATAAACATTTTTCTACAACATGGAAAAAACAAATGTATAATAGCCATTCAAAATTTCATCACATTTATCTACTATAATTGAACTAATACCCTGTCATTGGACATACGTTGTTTCCAATTCTTTGCTATTTTAAATAATACTGCTTTATTTAAATGTTCATCAACAAAGATCCTTGGCTGCATTTCAGGGCCTCTAGATCTAGTAAACTGTTAACATTATAAAGGCAAGACAGTGTCTTGTTCACCCAACATAGTATATGACACAGAGCAGCCATCATTGAATGAATGAATGAATTTCTCATTAGCTTTTTAAGTTAAATCCCTAGAAGAAAAATTTCTGAGTGAACGGGCAGGAGTATACTTAAGGCCCTTGAGACAAATTGCCAGTTGCTTTCCTGAAATGTAGTACCAATTTATACCCACCCCCAACAGAGTCTGAGAGGGTTTGAGCCAGAGCTGATGGCCATCCCTCAGCCTCTCTCCATTCCAGTGGGGTGCCTTTCCCAAACACTGATTGCTGTACCCCCAAGAGCAGTGCAGGGAGGGGGGGATGGCTGCTAGGTCTTAATAATAAGGCTGTGAGACATATGCCCCAAGGACCTCCTGTGGGGACAGTAGTCTTCCCTCTGTGACTGGAGAGGCAGAGAAATCCTCCAACACCCTTCAGAAAGAGCATATACTTGGACTCTTTTCACTTAGAAAATGTGAATTCTGCTGAAGAACTCTCAATATGCTTAAAATAACCTGAGCAAGAATTCCCAACCGGCAAACTAAGATCGAAGCCCATATTTAATCCTCACCAATTTTTAAATTAAATTTCTTCATATTTTTTAAAAAGAGGCTTTGAGGGCCGGCTCAGTGGCGCGTTGGTTAAGAGTTGGCTTGGGATGCCAGCTCTGAGCAACAGGGCCCTGGTTTGGATCCCACTAAAAAAAAAAAAAAGAAAAAAAAAAGAGGCTTTGAGTTAACTCACAAAACAAGAAAAGCAGAATCAAACAACCAAATAGAATTTTCACAAGATTAAAACAAGGGTGAGAGAAGAGAAACAAGTGTGTCAATTGTAAGAGTCAATCTAGTTGCTCTTATTTAAGTTTAAAAAGTGACTCAGAACATCCAGGAAGCTAAGGTGAGAGTATAATATCGTATGGTTATTTTTACCTGGCTGGTAAAAACATACCAGGTTCTCAGAAAAAGCAGTTAACTCTTACATCAAAAAGCAATCATTTCCAATCAAGATGGTGGAGTCGGTAAATGCTGTGCTCAAATTACACATCAAATTACAACTAAACTACAGAACAACCATCACTGAGATACACCTCAATCTTGCTGAACCAAAACCTTACAACTATGGACATACAGAAGTTACCTTGAGATTGATAGGAGGGGTAGAAACACAGAAAGGGCTGGTCCCACACCTGCGTGTTACCATTAAAAATTGAGAGGGATATCTTGGCTGTAGAGATCCCCCAAAAAACACAAGGAGTCCCAGTGCCACATCAGGATCCCATCCTAGGGTTCCAGTACCAGGGAGAGAAGTGCCCATAATTTCTGGTGGTGAAAACCAGTGGAGATTGTGGCTGAATGAGATGGAGGGTGGCTGGAGTCCCAGATGCTCCTCGTAAAATGATTGCGCACAGATTTACTCAATGACAGAATCATTGGCTCTAAGCTTCAGCACTGGGGTAGCAGCTGGAGAGACGACAGGAACAGGGAGAACTGAGGTGTCGGCCCTGCCCTCCAGATGAGAATTGGAGGGGCAGCTTTCTCCCAGACGGAGGAACTGGTGGAAGCCATTGTTTCTTTGTTGAGCCATCCCCCTTCTTGGTATGCAGATGCAGAAGGCCACCATATTTGAATCTCCATCAACCTGGCCCCACCCTGAAGATTCTGAGACCCCACCCCGCCCAACTTTCGGGCACACCCAAGCCGCTTCCAGTGGCTTTTTCATACAAACTGCCTGCTTTGACCCACACTGTAGACTTTCCTATGGTCTCTCAAAGGTTCGTGGAACCCAACCAAGCAGCATCTGGCTTGAGTGCATCCTGTATCTCATTGATGTACAAACAGCAACCAAGGCTCAACTACAAGAGGAGGGCACACAAAACCCACAAAAAAAGACACACCTGGAGTGCGCAGCTCGTGAGACCAGGAAGACTGTACCACTGAGCCCCACAGCACACCTACTACATAAGGCCACTCTATTAAGACCAGGACATGTAACAGCCCTACCTAATACATAGAAGCAACACAGAGAGGCAGCCAAAATGGGGAGACAAAGTAACATGTCCCAAATAAAAGAATAGAACAAAGCTCCAGAAAAGGAACTAAACAAAATGGAGACAAGCAACCTACCAGATGTAGAGTTTAAAACACTGGTTATAAGGATGCTTGATGAACTCAGGGAGAACTTCAATAAAAAGATAGGAAATGTAAAAATGAAGATAGAAAACATAAATAAGAACTAATCAGAAATAAAGACTACAATAACAAAAATGAAGAATGCATAACAGGGAATCAACAGTAGATTAGATAAAGCAAAGGATCATATCAGCGATTTAAAAGATAAGATAGCAGAAAACAGAACAGCAAAAAGAAAAAAGAATCCCCCCAAACGAGGACAGGGGCCTCTGGGACAACATCAAGTGTAACAACATTGGGGTACCAGAAGGAGAAAAGAGAGGGCAAGGAATTGAAAATCTATTTGAAGAAATAATGACTGAAAACTTTCCTAACCTGGTGAAGGACATAGATATACAAGCCTAGGAAGCACAGTCCCAAACAAGATTAACACAAAGAGGCCCACACCAAGACACATCATAATTAAAATGCCAAAGTTTAAAGACAAAGAAAGACTCTCAAAAGCAGCCAGAGAAATGCAGTTGGTTACCTACAAGGGAGTTCCCATAAAACCATCAGCTGATTCTTCAACAAAAACTTTGCAGACCAGAGGGATTGGCAAGAAATATTCAACAGGATGAAAGCAAGGACCTACAACAAAGATTACTCTACCCAACAAAGCTATCATTTAGAATCGAAGGATCTATAAAGAGCTTCCCAGACAAGAAAGAGCTAAAGGAATTTATCATCACCAAACCAGTATTACAAGAAATCTTAGAGGGGCCTCTTTAAGACTATATATATATATATATATATATATATATATATATATATATATATATATATATGATGAAATGGCAATAACTACATACCTAGCAACAATTACTTTCAATGTAAATGGATTAAATGCTCCAATCAAAAGACAGGGGTCTGAATGGTAAGAAAACAAGACCCTTATATATGCTGCCTATAAGAGACGCATTTCAGACTAAAAGACACACACAGACTGAAAGTAAAGGGATAGAAAAAGGTATTTTATGAAAATGGAAACAACAAACAAACAAACAAACAACAAAAAGCTGGGTAGCAATACTTATGCCAGACAAAATGAGTTTAAAACAAAGACAATAACAAGAGACAAAGAAGGAACTAATGATCCTGCTTCTGGGTATTTATCTGAAGAAACCTAAAATGCTACATCAAGGGGACATGCTCATTTATATGTTCATTACAGCATCATTCACCATAGCCAAAATATGAAGGCATCCTGGGTATCCATGAATGGGTGAATGACTAAAGAAGTGGTACATATGTATAATGGAATATTACTCAGCTGTAAAAAATAATGAAATCTTGCCATCTGTGACAATGTAGATGTATCTACAGGGTATTGTGCTGAGTGTTTTAAGTCAGACAGTGAAAGACAAATGTCATATGATTTCACTTATAAGTGGGATTTAAAGAACAAAATAAACAAACAAACAAAACAGAAACAAACTCATAGATACAGAGAACATTTTGATGGTTGCCAGATGGGATGGGGGATTGGGAGTGAGTGAAAAAAGTGAAGGGATTAAGAAACACAAATTGGTGTTACTCAGTAGTAATGGGAATGTATAGCATAAGGAATATAGTCAATAATATTGTAATAGCTATGTATGGTGTCAAACGAATGGGTACTAGACCTATCAGGGTGATAGATGGAAGAAGGGTTGGGGGCAGGGTGAAAAAGCTGAAGGGATTAAGAAATACAAATTGGTAGTTATAAAATAGTCATGGGGATGTAAAGTATAGGGAATATACTCAATAATATGATAATAACTATGTATAGTGCCAGTTGGGTACAGTTGAATAAATATGACATATACCTGAAACTAATATAATATTGTATGTTATCTATATTTTAATAAAAATCTTTAAAAACATAAAATAAGTTTTTAAAAAAGTGTTAGAAATGTCTCACCAGGATCTTAGTACAGTTCTTAACATTTGCGAAGTCCACAGTAAATGGCAGCTGGTGTTGTTATTATTTGTAAAGTGCTGAAATATCTCTTGTAACAACTTTTAATAAAACTCAGGGCATGACACTATGAAAATTAATAAAGAGAAACTTCACTAAAAAGGAGTTGACAGGCCAGAAGGGGCAAACTCAGGCCCTACCACTCATACTCAATTACCCCAAACTGAACAAGATGTATCTTTCATTTCCAACAAGATGTTTTCTACTCTACTACCCCAGCAGGAGGACAGAAGGTTTTCTCCTTGCCTGGCAACAGCTCAGCCAATGAGAGACTGTTACAATTGGTGGTGGAAGGTGGCAATGAAAAGCCACTACACTTGAACTCCCAGTTTCCTCCAATGGGCTTTTTGTTTACAACAGCCCCTTCCATCTTCCCCCTTTCCTCTATATGAGTAAAAGAATGTACCTCTTTTTTTTCTCCACACTTGCCTATAGTTTTGCCATAGCTTATATGTCCTGAATTATAATTTCTGTTTGCAATAAAAAAAAATATATATATATATATATATGTATATATATATTACTGTTCCAGAATAAACATATTTTTGCTGGTAAAAACAAACGAACAAAAAACTGACTTTTATTTTTTTAGGCCAACAATACGAAAGAACAATCCTTTAAAGATCCACATGTTATATCTGACATATATAACTATTATGATGAGTACAGTTTTTAAAATCTTTCCCAAGCATTTCCCTTCCACCAGACTTTTTATAACAAACTACATGATGAAAAGGTCAAAGCCATATTGTCTGGGGAGGTCTGGCCTCTGGGCCCCTTGCTGACTGGGGCCGTGAAGTCCCTGTGAGCCCTGAAGGTAGATGAGATGGTATCCAGGAGTCACACCTAAATGGAAGTCATGCCATCTCTGCAGAGAAGTGGGTCCAAGCCAGTGCCCAGGCCATGTGCTCTGTCAGCCTCTCACAGTCTTAGTAATTTTGGAGAGTTTCTCTCACTTGAGGTTACGACCATTAGCATCAGCCTTCTCACTCCAGACCTGGTCACATGCCCAGTTCCTGCTGCCCAGAAGGCTGGCACATTCAGATAGCATAATGGTATGAAAATCCTAATAACAGTGATCAGACTTCCTTTGCAACACTTGACCTCAGAACAAAGATGCCAGTGCTGGGGACACATAGGAAGCTGGTAAGATGTCTTTGTAATAACTGTAGAAGATGGCTGCGTGCCAGGCATTTTAGAAGGGCCCAGAGAGGGCACTTGTTTGTCTGAGCTGAGATCAAGGACCTAACGTGGATATTTCAAGGAGGCCTCCAAGGCCTCTGGGGGTCATCTATGTCACCTCCTCCAGAGTCTATCTCTCTTCTCTTTGCTCCTCTCCCCCCTTTCTACAGTGGTTCTTTCTTAGGCTCTCCTTCCTTCTCTGTATCTCCTGACTCTCTCTGTATGTCTTTAGTCCCTGCAGGTGTTACTACACAGAACACTGGTACTTAGAGCTGAGAAACCTGTCCGCCCCAGCAGGAGCAGAGACCCTGTCTTACTGTCTTTGTATCCTTGAAGCACCTGGCCTTGTGCCTGGCCAACGATGAGTGACCTTTGTTCCGTCCTTGAATAGAGTGGAAAGGACAGCTGTCCTGAGTTCAGTGGCTCTGCGTGACACTGCTTCTGTATGAAGGAATGACACATCGGCACTCCGAACTTTTACCCCAAAGGACCCTAATACACAGGGAAATGGACTTAAAGCCTGGGGGATTTACCCACAAGTTTGAAGCCCTTTGAAAGTCTAGCTTTAATTTATAAATTTATGCTAAGTTTTGCATGCCATTTCACAATCTTTTCATTTTAATTGGAATTTTGACCCTTTGTCTAGTACTGCATCAAATGAAAACTGCCTATAAATTTTCATCCAACATAGAGAACATGTTTGGGGTAGTCCAACTCAAAACCTAGGCTGTGTGGAGTATGAGATATTCACTGTGGACCCCTTTCCATCCGGGAGAACTTCAAAGAGAGAGGCTATCACTCTCCTTCCCCTCTACCTTGCCAGCTGCCAGTGAATTGCTTCTCACATGGGCAACTGTATGTCAAGCGTTCCACAGTAAGGAGCGAAGAAAAGCATGTATTAATGGATTTAATAATTGTCAAAGTTTACCTGAGCCTTGCTGGGGAAGCCAGTTCATATAAAAATAAGTTTGTAACTAACTAGTTAAATTCCTCATCCCTCTACTCACCACCTTTGTCACTCTTCATTATGAATTATATTTCAGGAACACAGCCCATGTCTGTCCTGTGGTTTTGCAACCCCTGGCACACATACACGAGGAATGCCTGCACCCCAGTTTAACAGATGTTTATATTGTCCTAATCTAGCACAGTCCTGGTGCATAATTGGTGCACAGAGATACATAAGTCTTTGTACTCAACAGCTCTGACCAACTCTCAGGGTGCTCAGTGTCTTGTTGGGGAAGCAAACACATAAACAAATTACTAAGACCTGGTGTGACCATAGGTACAGCTACACTGTCACAACAGAGGGTTGGAAAGTGGAGGAGGGGGAGGAGGAGGAGAAGAAGAACTAGAAGAAGAAGAACTAGAAAGGGAAAAAAAAAAAAAAGGAAAGAGCATAGCATAATGGCCAAGAGTTGGCCCTGAGCCAGACAGGCTGGAGTCAAACCCTGGTTCTCTCTTCCAGTTTATTAGCCAGGTACAAGTTGTGCAGCCATTCTAAGCGTCAATTTCCTTTGTCCACAGTAGAGATGATAATGATAGCACAGACATTAGAACGTTTTTCAATATAAAGCACTTAAAGCCCAGTGCCTAGAAGTCAACAAATGTGAGTTGCTGTTATTATAATGATTATAATGTTTTCAACAAAGGAATATAAGTAAATTAAGCACGGATCTGGAAATACGGCCCAACGCATTGCAAAGGAAAATATTCTATCATAGAATCGGCTAAGATTTCTTTGGGGGAAACGAAAGGGTGTAAAAGCTGCGGCGGTCACTTGTCCTGTGTTTCAAATATTGTCCACAAGATGGCAGCAGCGGCCTCAGGTTATCGCTAAGCCCAAAAGGCATTCCATTTAACCGGCATTCCACGGAACCACCCCAGACAGGCATCTAGGGGACATATTTTAAATGGAAGGCGACCAGCACCTCATCTAAAAGATGGCCTTTCTCCTGGAATGCTATAGAAGCCTATGACTAGACAGACAGAATCTCTCTGGCCTTGGGAAAAACTGGAAACCACACATTCATTAATTCACTCATTCATTCCTTCAATAAATGTACTGAGATCCTACTGCATCCCCGGCAACGGCTAAGAAATAAAGCAAAGAAGGCCTAGCTCTCATGACCTCACAGTCAGCCGTACACAAGTAAAACACCGGTAGGTCATGGAAAGGAGTCTCCCATCCAACTAAAAATTACAAGCCCGTGCACTGTGGTAACACAAGATTGAAGGTTAAGCAAAGAAAAACACACACATGATAGGAACTCCACAGTGACTCTGCTTTGTATGCTGACAAGAGTGGGAGGGAATGCAAAGTGATAGAAGTTGGTAGAATTAAACTGTAAAATTACTTAAGTTCTTTGGCTCCCCCTCCTTGAAGGTAGAAATCTGGGCCGGGCTAATGGAAGCTGTCACCTGGAATGTCTGTCTGGGGCAGCTAGCTGTGCAAGGTTACATTCCAGGCTTCAAGAAAAAAAAAATGACAGCAATTTGCCTTTTGTCAACTGCAAATTAAAGTAATTTCCATGCAGAGAGTTTCTCCTGCTGGAGGCGGTGAGCGCCCCAAAATGCCAGGTCTCTTTGAGGCAAGCCTTTACCTAGCCTCCCCGCCAGGCAGACACACCTGAGGAGGAAGGCGCCTCAGAGTTGTGATTAGGGGATGGTTTGCTTGGCACTCTTTTCACCAAACCATCAAACCAAGTGGGCATTAAGTGGAGGTGGGAAACAGGGATATGTCTTCAGTCCCTTAACTTCCTCATAGCACTTTCTAGAATGTAGGACAAAAGAGGCCCCCAGCTTTAAATAAATGAAAAGAAGGTAAATTTGTGTGTGCTGTCATACCCAGTGCTATGATGACAATAAAAAGTAGCCACCATTACTGAGAGTGCCAGACAGACAGGATGCTAAGACATCCCAGCCACGGATCACTGAATCATCAGAGAAGATAAAAGAAGTATTATTGTCCTCACTTTATAGAAATTTGAGGCTTTGTGAAGTTCAGCAGTTTGGGGAAAGTCACCGGTATTAAGTGATAAAGGTAGGATTCAAACCCTCATTTGTCAAGCTCCTGAACTTGGATCCTTCACCCCCACACAAGCAACCAACTGCAGAAGTAGATAGAAAAACATGCTGCCACCAAAAACAAAGACGAGGTAATTTATTCATTGATTCAGTAAATACTTATAGAGCACCTACTCTGTGTCAGACACTGGGCATGCAAAGGTAAGTACTGGCCACTGCAAATAAATCTCCAGGCAGAGGACTTGCTGCCATGACAAAGTCCAAGCTTGGAGACAGGAGGTGTAAACAGACCTGGAATAGTCCTCTCATCAAAGAGGAAGATCAATGCCCGGGGTTTAGATCAAGAGCAAACGGACAAGGCACCTTCACTTATAGACAACATGCTCGCTTGGCTGATTAGAAGATATCACATATACTTAGAAGGCAAGCTTTATGTCCCTGTGGGCACTCATCTCCCTGGAAAGAGTTATGACCTACACACCCCACCCCCACATCCCCCACCCCCATCCCCACAACACATACACAACCCGGTCTTTCCCCAAAGCCAGCACCTAGCTGGGGGCCTTAGAGATTCCAGAATCTCTCCTGTCCTATCCCCCCACCCTCATGTGGCTTCCACCAGAGCCCTGCATTCCATCATCTTCCCTAACCTGTGGCCTTGCTGGGCCTCCTTTTCCTCATCTGTTGGACCAGATGTCCTGAGGTCTTTTCCAGGGCAGACATTCCTGACAGCTGCCATTTACTGAGCACTGGCTGTGTGCCTGGTGCTGTTGCAGATTCTTCACAATCACTACCTTGTTTAATCCTCACACACATCCCATGAGTGGGTGTGGCATCCCCATTTTGTAGATGAGTTTTAAGGTTTTTTTTTTTTTTAATTGGGGAAGGGGAACAGTGTTGGGGAATCGGGGAAGGGGAACAACCAAGTTGTTGTCCTTCAATCTTAGTTGTGGAGGGCGCAGCTAGCTCAGCTCCAAGTTCAGTCGCCATCCAGTTGCCCGTCGGCAGCTGGTGACTGCTCAGCTCAACGTGCCGTGTTCAATCTTAGTTGTGGGTGGGTGTAGCCCACCATCCCATGTGGGAGTCAAACTGGAAACCTTGTTGTTAGGAGCATGTGCTCTCACCAGCTGAGCCAACCTGCCACCTGTTGGCAGCTCAGCGGCAGCTCAACTCAGGTGCAGCTCACTGGCCCATGTGGGAATAAAACTGGCGACCCTGTTGCTCAGAGCTCGTGCTCTAACCAACTGAGCCACTTGGCTGGCCCTGTAGATGAGTTTTAAAACTAAGAGATATCCCTGGCAACTTCTCCAAGGTCACACAGCTAGTAAGTTGAGAGCCAGTATTAGAAACCAGGTTGGTCTTGACCCTGAAAACTCCAATGTTCCTCACTGCCTCTAAAAGAAAAGGTAATGGATTGCAGGTCATTAAGCCACCACCACTGCTCCGACTCTTCCCACTGGACACCATCATGACCACACACAGTTCTCACCACATCTTTGTAGCCATCGCGTCTATCCTCCTTGGCATTGTTCCTAGAAGACTTCAGTACCTGATGTACCCTTGCCTGTCATCATTCATTCAGTACTCATGGAGCGGCCCCTTGATCCCATGACCTTTGGTCTTCTAAGATTCTCTAACTTTCATTCTTGCCCCCACTCCAGGTACCCCTACCCCAGCCCAGATACCACTTAAACCTATGGAAATACTATGTCTCCAAGATCTTGAGCTCCAAGGCCCCATGTCTAGCCAACAACATCCACCCCATTACCACCCTCACTCAGCCCCACTGGTTCTTGGCCTAGCTTAACTTCCTCCATTGACAGCACCATGCAGGCCACTTCCTTCCACTTGAGCCTTCTCAGCTCTCCTCCCCTGTCCCCAAAAGCATCTCTGAATCAACTCCCTCTTTTCTAACTTTAAATGCCACAATAACTTTACACAATCTCTCCTTTATATTTTCCTCCTTCTCGGGAACAGTCAACTCTCCTCTCCCCAACTCCTACCATCACAACGTTACCTCTGTTCTAAGCCGCATGTCACTCTCTGGGCCACCTCCTTCTGGAAAAACCTGTTTTTCTCAAATATTCTCTCCTCTCCTGACATCTTCAAACTCTCCCTCTCTTCGAGTTTCTTCCCTTGACTTGGGAAACTTCCCTAACTGGACCAATAGTGATATTTCTCCCCTTGGCTGTTTTTGGAATACTCACTCTTCACACCCTATTCTCACGAAGTCTGACCTCCCATTTCACTCCACTGAAAGGCCCCTCTCAAGCCACCAACAACTTCTAGTTCCTGGATTTAGATCTCTTCTCAGTTCTTATTCCTTTGAGCTATACAAATAGACTCTGCTGTCAGACCAGGTTATCAGGACTCCATTGCTCTTAATCTCTCCTTTACATTGCCTCTCAGCTCTAAGTTTCTTGACTTCTCTGAGCCTCAGTTTCTCCATCCGTTAAAGGAGAAAAGCAAATACCAACATCATAGGGTTGTGGGTATTGAATTAAATACCATGTGCCTGACATACTGAAGGGGACTGTAAGTGGTTGCTACTATGAGTGTTGCTTTTCTCTTATGTTGAGAGACTCTCTCTTGATTTATCAATCTTTAATCCACCCTACAACAGCAAACCCTGTAATCCTTTTAAGGGTAAAGGTCTGTATGGCCCTAAGAAAACCAAAGAGTTTGTCTTGCACACAGTAGGTAGAATTAGTTCAATGTTTGCGGTGATGACTGCTTCATAACCTCCAGCTATTTCCCCAGTCTTTTAATTTCAATAAACTTCAAATGCTTTTTCCACCATGGACTTGGCTGTTTAACGGTTTCAATCCTTTGAAAAGGAAAATGACTACCTTATTTTTCACTTACTTGCTGCGTGTTAAGAGCCCTTTGATGTTCCAAAGGCCTTTCAAGAAAGTCTCCTTAGAAATAGGAGCTTGGCTTTTGCCACAGGGAAGTGAACTTGAACCCCAAAGGTTGAGCTGGGACCCTGGAGTCCCAGGCAAGCCTTTTCCTTGCAGGCACCAGGCCTGACCCCAGCCCAGAGCTTGGAGAAAATGCTATTTGCAAACTCTTCATCCTTCTCAAAGCTGTCATTTTCGTCAGCCCCACTGGGCATTTTGACAAATGCCTTTGCTAATTACTTAATTATTTTGGCCTGCACAAGCGTGGGGCTGTTTCCTTAAAGAAAAGAGGGCTTAGCCAGTCCATTCTTATCAACACAAGGCCTGAAAGTAGCCTGTTTCAATCCTATTAAAGTGTTTGGCTAATTTAGCACCCCCGCCAGTCAAATTAACTCAAATACATTATGATGCAGGAACACAGGCACAAAGCCCTCCTCCCCCAAAGCCAGGCTAAAGCCCTAGCATTTGTTTTTTTATGCCATTGGTTTGTTTCTTTTAGTTCAAGCCTCTTTTACATGGGAAAGAAACCTGTGCTTATCTGCTGACTTTCAATTAAAGAAACAATTAGGCTAACCAATAAATGCATCAATGTGTCCCTCCTGAATTAGCAAGGAGTGTGAGTCTGTCACCAGGTGGTCAACACAGTGGGGTGTGCGGGCAGCAGGAAAGCGTGGAAGAGATTTCACCTGAAAGGGAGATTTAACTGGCTCTCCCAGGCTGGCCAGCCCTGACACTCTTAGTTTTAGAATCATAATCTCTCTAAAAAATGCGCTCTCTCTCTGAGCATTCTCTTCCCCCAGCACTCCCAATTAACACCCAGCATCTCGCCACACACCACAGCTGTGTCTTTATGGCACCCTGAAGAGAAGGCCCTAGCCTAGTTCATCTGCTCAGTGTATATTGTACATTGAAGCCAAAACAAACTCAGAATCAACCCCCAAATGCAAATTACACATGGAGTCATGAATTATCCAAAGCCATTGTCCACCCTGATCAGATAAATACCCAGTGATCCCATTCAGATGCCTGGCACATGGTAGATGCCCAACGAAGGGTGGCTGGGTGTGGATAAACCCACTTGCCATCCTGCTGGGGTATCCAGCCTGCAGGGGTTCAGTCAGGCTCTTGGTGAATCACTGGAGGGGGCAGAGGATGCACCCCCTTCAATTAAGGTTGACCCAGGTATTTGTTTGCACAGCTGGGACCAGAGAAACTGAGCTGACCCTGGGTCTTTCCCATGAAAATGCAATGAGGGCAAACCTGCCCTGGAAAATACCAGTATCTTGCATATAGTTAAGGACTACTTTGTAAATGCCTCAGCTAGCTTTAGGTGAAGAGGCCTAGAGAGGGTGTGTGATTGGCCTAAAGCCACATAGCCAGTTGAAAATGTGAGAAGCACAGATTTCATTTGCTATACCGGCTGAAGAGATAAAAACTCATAGGGATAAATTTAATGAAGAGTCTATAGGCTCTATAAGAAGGAAACTTTAAAGCGCTTCTGAGGGTCATAAAGGAAACTGGAGTAAATGGGAAGACATGCCCCCTTTTTGGATGTTATTCTTCCTAAATTAACATATATGCTCAAAGGACTTTCAATTAAAATACCAAGAACATGGGGAGGTTGATAAAATGATATTAAAATAGCTAGAAAAGGCCCAAAGAAGAATAATGAGATAGCACTGCTAGTATTTGTTATTAAAATACATCATGAAACAACAATAATTAAAACAGTTTAGAGTGGATAAAAAAATAGACAATTAACAGAGTAGGAGAGGACCATAAACAGGGTGCAATACATGTGGAAATTTAGTTTATAATAAAAGAGGTATATTAATTTAGTGAGGAACGGGATCATTCAGTGAATGATCTGGGACTATTATTAATCAGTTGGGGAAAAAAAATCATGAAGTTGGAAACTTACCTCAATCCTTAACACGAAAATAAATTTTACTCGGATCAAAGATTTAAATTTTAAAGAGGGAACTATAAAATGTCTCATAGAAACCGTGTAAAATGTATGACCTGAGTGAAGATTTTTCTAAGCAGACTAAGAAACCCTGAAGCCAAAAAAACAAACTAAAACAAAAACACAATTGTTAACATTTGACTACAAAAAAATGTACAATTTTTGCATGGCAAAAATAAACGCCATAAACAAATGAACACAAGAAATTGTTTGCAATTGATGACTGTTAAAGGTTAGTTTCCTGTTTTACAAAGGCCACACCCCAATCAGCAAGATCGGCAAGTGTAACTCAATAGAAGAATAGGCAAAGGAGGTGAACAGGCGGTTCACAGAACAAAAGATTCAGAGTCACTTGGCAGAACTTACAATGGCACCACTCCAGCTCACTGAACAATCTTGCCTGTGACTTATCTTCATCAGAAAATCTATCAGTGGAATTGTTAGCTGTGTATATGCTTAAGATTGCAATGGCTCCCTGAACCATCTCTTCAATGGAAGAGTCCCAGGCACAGCCCTCGAAGCTAGGACAACACAGGGACCATTACTCCTGCCTGCCAACTCTGGAAACCAGTGTCAGCCCCTCTGCAGGTAACCAAGGTTCCATGCTGTGGTGGGAAAGGAGGAGACCACTGGGCAGGTGCTGTGCTCCCTCCTGCACTTGAGGAAAGGGACAAAACCCACAGCATTTGAAGATCACCAAATATTCATGTATGCTACCTCCTGCTAACGTCTCCCTCAGTGCTCTTGGCTCCCATAATAGCCAGAGATGTGGAATTGACTGTGAACGCTCACCATGGTTTAGGTTTCCTGCAACTCCAATTACCTAGAAAGCAGAGCACCCAGCGTATAGGCAAAAGATGCCTCTTACACAGTTGTCAGTCACTCTTTACCCCCAAAGGATCGACTCTTCCTTGGACCTTGTCAGTTCTGGCTTTATGCACAGTCCCATCAAGACTGATCATCTGCTAATTTCTCCATTGGCAGCCTATTAAAGCCTGCAGACTAAGGTTATGTCCCAGGAAACCGACAGATAGCAGAAAGGCCAGTCAAAGGCCAAAAAGCAGAGGGCACCACCACTGAGGTGATGCCTCAGAGACAGATGGAAAAGCCCAATGAGGGTACCCATGCTGTATTTAAAGAGGCAAGGCAGTGTGTCACTCGTATGAGAAGTAAAATGATGCTTTACCCTAGAAAGAATGAGCTTCAATGAATGCCTCAAAATCACATACTGGAAAGTATTAATACATGAGGTATTGATGAGGCTAGGTCAGTAATTCCCCTATTTATGAATTTACGTTTGTTTTAAGCATGGACCATGCTGCCAGAGCAATGTGAGAACTAAGGAGCCACATGCAGAGGACAGCATGGAATCAAATAATACCTACAGCATTGATCTGCAAATGAACACGATGGCTATTGCACTATGCAGTTGGCATAAACAGGAAACTCAAAGGACCAAGTTTATATTACCTGGCCCGTTTTCCTGGAACCAATTAATCAAAGTCTCAGTTTCCTCATCTATACATTGGGAATAATAATATCTGCCCTCAAGTCTTTGTTGCAGGCCTTAAATAGATAGGTCAGGGAACTGAATAGCACCTGACACATGGCAGACAGGTAATAAAAAGAAGCTGTTGTTATTGTTGTATTTTCATTAATTGCTCAGCTTCCAAAATCAAAATCTCAGAATCCATCACCACTTTTTTCTTATAATATTAAATCATCATTCTCTCTCCCTCCCTTCCTCCCACTCTCTCGCTTTCCCTCCCACACATTCTCTCTCTCTCTCACACACACCCCTTACACACCTTAAAATTCTTCATTACTTTTTAATGCCTACAATAATAGTAACAGCTAATACTTACATAATGCACTCTGTGTGCGAGGCACTGGTCTAATGACTTTACATGAATTAACTCATTTAATCCTCACAACAGCCCCATGAGGTATTTTTATTGTTCCCTGTTTTACAGATGAGATTGAGTATGAGGAAATTACTACATGAACAGGTCTCACAGCAAGCAATAGGCCTGAAAAGTACTGTTGTGTGAGAAAAGCAATATGAACCCGTGTGTTCTGCAGACCGTAAATGTAAATACATACACAGAGACAGACATAAAGAGATAGAGCGGGGCTTGGCAGCTAGAGTTAAGAGGGACATTTGCTTTTCACTTCTGAACCTTTGGAATTTTTTTGTGAATGTTCTACTCATTCAAAAAATTAATCAGTAATTTAAAAGTTCTCCCAGCTCATGCTGGCCATTCCTCTCTGGAGTGTCCTTCCCCTTTTAGCAGGTTCAGACCTATTTCCAGGCCCCCAAACCCCACCACACACAAGCCAGCTGTCCTAAGGATGGGGTACCAGGTTGGCCCTCACCGGCTTTAGAACGGAGACAGCAGGGCCTCAGGTCACAGACAGGCTACAGACCTAACACGGGGCTACAGAGCTCACTTCCAGAAACCTTGTGGAGAGTGGGGGAGGAAACCAACTCTTCTGGGTGACACTTCCCCAGCTCAGGTTTTTCATCTGCACCAGGCTTGGGGGTAGAATGTTTGGGAGGCCCTGAACAAAGGAGACCCCCCCCTTCTCTCTTCACCTAATTTCCATTGCCTGCCCTTTCTTTCAGAAGAGATAAAGGCTTGTGTTCCACAATTAGCGACAGAAGGTTGCAAATGCAAATGAATGGAGGAGTTCACAATCTTTGGTGAAAGAGTTTCCACTTAGGTGTTAATTATTTCCACCTCCTTCCTGGGCTGGCTGGGTGAGAGGAAGAAAGCCAGAGTGGGGCAGTGGGCCACAGGTGGGGGCCAAGGGTGGAGGTGGGGGCACCTCCCTAATCTCCCACTCCCCCCATGGGGCAGGACAAGTCAGAGGTGCCCTCCACGCCCACTCTGTGGGGTCTCTGCAACCCACTCCATTGTCACCATCTCCATCACAAGCACTTTTCCAGACAAAGAAAGCTGCGCAGAGGGCCACAGAAGAGCCAGAAAAATAACCACCTGCAGGTCTTCTTCGCAAAGCCTGACCACAGCTGGAGGGGGTATAGACCCTCATCCCTGAAGAGAAGATCCAAGGGACCCAAGATAGGCTCCATCTGAAGAGTCATCTATCTGGGTGGGGTGGACACAGACGTGAGTGTCAAAGGGTCTTGTCCTCTGTTGCCCAGAAAGTAGGACAATAGAGTGGAAGCCACCAGGAGTGAGACTGCACTAGTACAGGACCCAGAGCTAATAAACCCAGTAAATAACAGCTAATATCCATGTATTGTTTAGCTTAAAAATGGCGAGTAACCTACTTATTGTAAACATTCAAACATTACAGAACAATATAAAAGTAAAACCTCCCTCCCCCTACCAGAGTTTAGTATAGGCTCTTCCAGAGCTTTATAAGTATATATGTGTTACATGTATATATAATCAAATACATACATCGGGTTTTTTTACAATAATAAGATAGTGTGATATGTTTTATCCTGTAGCTTGCTTTCTTGCTCTTTTTTTCCAGTCAGTAATATATTGTAGATACCTTTCCCTTTTAATAGTTTAAAGACATACGTCCTAAAAAGCTGTTTTAATTATTTTTTTCTGATTCTAAAAGTAATGCATCTTTAAGATAGAAAGCACACAAAAATATAAAGAAGAAAACAGAAACACCCACAATCCCCACCCCCCAAAATACCATGTTTCCGGTTTGGTCTGCTTCCTGAAGGAAGAGTTTGGTACAGCCAGAGCCCTGTACCACAACAGGCAGAGGGTTCCTGCAGAGGCAGTAACGATGGTAACTAGGAAGTAAGTGCTTAGAAGGAGCCTGGTGCTGTGGCACACGGTATCTTCAGTCTGTACATAACCTTGCAATCAGGCCAGGACTGGAACACAGGGGCAGGGCCTCCAGGGTTCACCCAACCGGGACACTACAGCGCTGATGTTGCCCACTTCCTGCAGAAGAGGTCACTGCTCTTAATCTCCTGCCAACGCTTTTTATGATTTCTTCTTTTTGCCCAGGAATGAACCGAAATTTCTTTAAAGCTTGACTCCTGCTGGCTGTCCCATCTCCCCCCATTCCCTCCCCAGCCCAATGGACTCTAAGTTCCGTGAGAGCAGGGATCCTGTCCTGTGTGCCTGTGCTATACTCAACACATGAGCAGCTCTCAGTAAATGCTTGTGGAATAAATGAATCAACTGAGCTAATCTGCATGCACCCCTACCTGCTGGTCTTTGCTTATAACATTCCCCCTGCCTAAAGGCACCTTCCCCTTCCTCTGTAGAGAGCCTGCTTCAAAGCTCGTCTCCTCCAAGTCTTTTCTGGCAGGCTCACCTCCCTCTACTCAAATCATCCCTCACCTCCTTATATTTTGATTTTTGCCAACCATTCACCAGATGGACCACAATATCTTTTTTCTTTTGGAAGCTGAGCCAAGGGAGGCTGCTTTGCTTAGTTGCATTGCTTTAGTCTCAAAGTGCAGGTTAGGAAGTTGCCTGTATGATCTATGTCTGCTGCTCTTTCTCTTTTTGAGGCTTAGTTTCATCTTCTGCAAGTGAAGGGATTGCCCTCCAATAATTCTGTGGTTTCTCCTCAGTGCCAAGTTTTATGATTCTGGGCTTTGATGTGTATTTCCATTCATTTCATATGACCATTCATTTTGATAAGAAGTCTCAACTCCTGAAAAGATTTCATTAACCTGGATTCCTGGCTTCAATCTTAAGACTATGCAATTGGAAAACACAAATGGCCTTCACTTAATCAGAGCTGATTTCCAAGAATAATTCCTGAGTTTGCTAACTATTCTTTCTTGTTCTGTATCATAGTTGGATATTATGTACAGACAGTGCCTTACTTCTGAGGGACTTGGAAAGAGCTGATGATGCCTCTCTCTTCCATCCCTTTTCTATTTTTCCCAAAGGGGTTCTGGCTTCTGCTGCCTGAGGATCTGGCTCTGATGCTGATACTACTATTGTCGTCAAAAAAGTTAACACTTTTTGGGCCGGCCATGTGGCGCTTTGGTTAAGAGTTGGCTTGGGAGTGCCAGCTCTGAGCAGCAGGGCTGTGGTTCAGATCCAACATGAGGTCCAGTGAGGCTGCGCCCTCTACAGCTAAGATGGTGAATAACAGCTCAACCTGGAGCTGGGCTGCCGTGAGTTGCCAGCCATGGTGTAGCCTGCAGCCCCTGCTGCAGTGGGCTGCCGTGAGCTACCGTGAGTGGCTGGCAGCCAGCGTAAGTGGCCAGCAGCTGGCATGAGCTGCCGTGAGCTGCCATGAGCGGCTGTCCAGTGGCCGGCGACCGATTGCCTCACCCAGGAAGAATGCAATGATCACAATACCAACAAGGGTCAGTGAAGTGACGTCCTCCACAACTAGACTGAAGAACAAAAGAACAGCAACTTGTCTGTTCCCCTCCCGCAATTCCCCAATAAAATAAAATCTAAAAAAAAAAGTTAACACTTTTGAGATCCCTGGAGCTCTGAGAAGTCCAGTTTCCAGAGCTCTTTTATATTTCCCTTCCCTCACCACCCACAGCTGTAATTGTACCAAGCCTAATGTTCCTTTCCATGGAAGGCCTCACCTTCTCCCAGCTACAGTAGTCCCCAAACTTGTCTGTGAAAATGGTGTGTTTAATTTTAGTGCTTATATGTTATACTTCTGGAGGTTCTACTTGGTTGTTTTTCATATCTGCTAGATTTTTTTTAGAGTTTATTTATTCCTGCAAATATGTTCAAGTTTATAGTTTATATAATAAACAAATTTCTTTTATAATCCATCTCTGACAATTTCACTATTGAAAGTAGGTGCAGGTTTGTTTCTGCTATATGTTGTTTCTCTTGATTTGTACTTCTATTGCATTCTGTGTGCTAGCCACAATCTTAAGGGATAAAAATGCTTTAAATGACATACAGAAACAATATTCTCCAATCATTCTTAAACCCAGTAATTCACAATCATCTGGATGTGGGGGAAAAGGGACATGTGTTGGAAATATATATGTGGTCCCAGGATCATCTGTCAAGGTCTGTTGGGGTTTATCTAGTCTACTGAACTTTTGATCTCATCTCTTTGTAGAGCTGACTTCCTGTGACCTTTCTTCCTTGGCCTTAGCTATAACTCACCCACTACCCTCAGGCTTACATGATAATTGTATGCAATGTTTGCAAAGGTTGTCACATCCATTACTATGGTGATTCTCCCTTCAGTCCTTTGAGATAGGCAGAACTAGATGTTTTTATTCCCATTTCCCAGACAAGGAACACTTTCAGGAAGGTCAAATTACTTGCCCAAAGTCAGAAGAGCAAAGACCGGAAGGGAGATAACAGATGCTTCTGCCCTCATATAGCATCTCCTTATTGGTGGGTACTGAATCCACCAGTGCTCAGTATTACAGGCAGCTGACTTCCCAAACCACTTAATTTCTTGCCAAGAGGCATTGTCTTCCAGCAATTGGGTTTAAAAACATGACAGTATGAGAATGAACCATACTTTCTCTTTGTCACTTAAACTGGCTGGAAGATGACAGCTCCTCTAGCCAGTCCCTCAGTTCTCTTTTAGTGAGGCCAGGGTTCTCATGCCCAGGCAACCCAGAAGCTCCTATGATTTCTCTGGTGTACCCTGAGTGAGAGGAGGAGCAATCATCCAGGAGAGAAGGAAGGAAGGAGGAGGGACAAACCTCATTAACAGGAGCTGGGGAACTGGGCCTGTTGGGCTCAGACCTACTGGGGCTGAAAGCCCCTAGAAAAAATGTTGCACCTACTTGCAGAAATCTTTACAGCAGGAAGAGGGAGAGACAGACCACTGAGTCCTAGAAAATGCCTGCAATAGTCTGAAAGTGGGCATTTTTGAATGGCTGGAACTCTTCCCTGGGGTGTGAGAGGTAGGGAACAGTAAACACCATTTTCAAAGCTTCCCTGGTCTCTCTGTCAAGCTGATGGCTTCTGGAATGTGAGGACCGAAGGATAAAATAGGCCAAGCATTTTTTTCAGTGAAGAAGTCTGATAGGGATATAAGGGGACTCCTTTTAGAGCTGCAAGGACCCTTAGACCCCATGAAAGGGTGTGTGACATCAAAGTCAGACAGGCCTGGTTCACATGCCAGTAACAATGGGCAAATATTTAAGTTCTTTGAATTTCAGTGCCTTCATCGACAAAATAGAGATAATAACAATGCCCATGTTATAGGACAGTTTACGAGGATGAAACACATGGCACTCAGCTGGTACTCCTACCCTTCATTTTACAAATGGAGTCACTGAGGTCCAGAGAGGTGATTTGCCCAAGATCATCCAGGAAGGACTGTTTGATGGGTGGTCATTACAGTTAAGCACTAATTTGAATTTTTTTTAATTATTCAAGGATTCAGTTTCATCAGATGTAAAATGAGAATAATGCACATTCTCAATACCTTATCTGAAACTCTTGAAGCCAGATATTCAAACCTCAGAAAGTTCAGTGCAAATACAAATCTCCTTTGGGGTCTGGGCAGTACCCAGTAATCAAACATACTAGTATTTTTCTGCAGCAAAATGTGAGGGCATTTACACTGAGTGGGGGAAATAAAACTGTACATATTATAGCTTTGTGTTGGTTCAGGTTAGACTTTACTAACCTGCTAACCTTAAATTTTGCTATGAAGACTTTTGGTTTTTAGAGCTTTGAAATTTCAGATTGTGGTCTTGTGATACCTACTTCAAATTAGAAGATTTGGAAGAGTCTACAAGATGACCCACTTTGAGTGGCTGGCATAGGTGGGAGCTCTATATTAAAGTTAATTATTGTTATCAGCTAGTCCAATTCTCAACCACAGTGATGTAAGCTGTTAAATCAGGAAGAATATCTGGGCAGGATGTGAAAATCTCAGAGACCCTCAGGAGGATGTCCTACCCTAGCACTCAGCCTGAGCATACCATGCCCTTCCTATAGGGCTGAGGAAGAGAAGAGATGGGGGCACTACTCCAGGAAAGCCTCCCATACCATCAGGTTGAACCATGAGCCCCTTATGGGCTCCTCTAAAGCACCATTGGGATTCTATTGGTTGGGAACCTTGATTCTGGGGCCCTTGGAAATTGCTGAAGGTTATTTTAATTGGGAAATAAGGGAATGATGCTCTAAACTAGAGATTACAGCCTCAAGGGCCAGGCAGGTAATGTAAAGGAACAAAGGGTCCTGGGTGTGCCTATGGCAAGTGGGTGGCCCATCCCAAAGGGAAGATGCCACCCACTTAGAGTCATTGGTTACCATGTGGGAAATTAAGCCTTGTGCTACCTGACCTTTTGATTTTTCAAGAGAAGTCAAAATCTGAAATATGTGAAATGTCCTTACTTTTACCTGTTAGCCACTAATATTTTTAAATACTGTACAAACCCAACAAAGTACAGCTGTGGAATTCTGATCAAAATGAGCATAATGAGTCTAATTTAACTGAGAGCTTACTATGTGTTAGGCGGTGCCCTACAAGCACTACATGCCTTGTATTCAATCTTACAGCAACCCTATAAAGAAAAAAACTACTAGTGACATTTTACAGAGCAGGGAAATTGAGGCTCAGATTACATTAGATAAAAATAGTTAATGTCCTACAAATCAATAAAACCATAACCTTTGGGACCCTTACTTCTACAATTAGAAATTGTTTGCATCCCTGTAAAAAAAACCAACAACTTATCAATCTACAAGTTAATATCCAAAGTTACAGAGTCTAGGCTTTAAGCAATAGTTGTCTTAGACATTTTGGGCTTCCATAATAAAATACCATAGACTAGGTAGCTTAAAAAACAGAAATTTATCTTCTCACAGTTTTGGAGGCTAGAAGTCCAAGACCAAGTTCAGGTCCAAGACTGGCTAACTCAATTTCTGGTAAGGGCTCTTCCTGGCTTGTAGATGGCCACCTTCTCACTGTGTTTTCGCATGGCCTTTTCTTGGTGCATACATTTAGTAGGTTGGGGGGTGGGTGGAGAAAGAGAGAGCTCTTTGGTGCCTCTTCTTATAAGAACACTAATCCTATTGGATCAGGGCCTCACTCTCATTTAACTTTAATCACTTCCTTAGAGACCCCTTCTAGAAATACAACTATGATGGGGGTTAGGGCTTCAATATATGAATTTGAGAGTGGGAAACAAATGCTTAGTCTATAATATATAATAAATAACAAGTCAAACAAAATGGTCAGTCCCCAGAATATCAGATGATCCTCAAGTGAGTTTGTTAGACAATTCTCTAGTATGACATTGAAACAAGAGCACACAATAACTGCTTTGCCTTATTTCCAAATTTTGGATAATTTTTCTAACAAGAACTTGGAAAGCAAATTTTAATGAGCCATCACTTGCTAACTCAAGAAAGCTGTTTTATTCATATGAAAATAAAGTTAGCACTGAAAATTGCGAAAGAAACACTAGCAAAACTTTATCCGCTGATTCTCTTCTTAAAATATTCTTTGTGTCCATCACCCAATGTTTCTGTCATTATAACACTTCCATAGAATAGGCTAGGATTTTTATGATTTTAGTTTCTCTTTCACTGGTTATATTTTAAGTTGGTGCTCTCTTTTTAGAGTCACTGTAGCCCTCTTGCCAAGATGTATGCAGTCCTCTAATTTTATTCAACAGGCTCCATGCTTATTAAGCACACATCACTGTGCCAGGTATGGTGCATGAGCTTGTTTGAATATGCTATTCCACTTAATCCTCCCAATAGCCCTGTGAACTAGATGCTATTGACCCCATTTTAAAGATGTGAGAATTAATACAGCATGTAAGTAGAAATACCAGAAATCAAACTCAGGCTTTCTTACTCCACATCTGATATACTTTCTAACACTAAGCAGTTTTCAGTGCTACAATAATAGTTCCTGGGAAGATTGCAACTGTGGTATTTTTTAATCAAACAAACATTTATTGAGCATTGAACATCATATAGCTAGACACTAGAAATAAAACAATGAATACGATCAATAGAGCCCTGTCCTTATGGAGCTTACAGTCAAGGAAGTAACTTATCATATCCATTTTTTGTCACCTCTATTTCTTTCCATTTTATATTGTCACATTTTATGAATGTATCCCAGGATCTTGGGCAAGTACTCAGTTTGGGTTCCTTAGTCCCTGAAACCTGAAACACAGGCAATTTTGCCAAGGAAGACCAGGGTCCCCTGGACATGTGAAGATGCAATTTCCCAATGTCACGGGTATCAAATGCCTCTAGTGCTGAATTAAGCCAGGATCATACATGAGAAAGGGACCTCTAAGAGTATTTCTCCCTGGGTCGCCCATGCCACTGGAATTCTTTCTGCCTCGTTGAAGGGCTCATTGGCAAACACTCCTTTTTGAGTTTCCAAATGAATGGCTTTTTCAAGATGCAGTCCAAGAAAAATAGGATTCCCTTCTATACTCAATCATTTTTCTTGTTTCTTTTCTCTAGCTCTACCATTATGATGACCAAAAAAAGAGCAACCACATCCTTATAAATTCCACAGAGGGACAAAAGAGCATTGGCTGTCCCTCTCTATAAAAAAGGAACAAACACTCAGGGATATTGTAAAGCCAAAAGTCAAGACATGGCTGTTATTTCCAATCAGAAATCTATTTCCACATTCACTAATTGATTTCCAACATGGTGGGAGCTCAACAAATGTTTGATAGATGAATGGAAGGATGGATGGGTAAATGGGTGGGTAACTCATTGAACTAATACTTAGGGTAGCTCTTGACTCAGTTTTTCAGGGCTGCAGAGGCAAATCGGGAAGATTTTCTGGTACAGCCAAGTTTTGGGATTTGGGTTCAATACCACGTAGGCATCTAGGAGCTTGCTAGTATCCTCCAAAGACAGAAGGAAATTGAGCTTGTTGGAGCTGATTATATCACTGGGCTGAACACGGATGAGTGTGCTTTGACTCATACCCATGAGTTCAGTGTCCTTTGAGCTATTTTTATTCTTTATTTTGTATCCATAGCATTATTTCCCCAACCCTGAATAACTGGGCTTACTTGATTATATTTAGTATATCTCTTCTCCAGAGGTTTTATTGCCGTATTATTGTTCTCACTGGTCTGTTTACGTCATAGAATGAAAACAATACATTCTGAAAAGGACAGTGTGTTTTTTGCAGGAGGGAAAGAAAGAGTCATAATTGGTTTTGATTGTTAAACATTAAGAATAAGCCCTGTCATCCCTATTTAAACTCAGTGAAATGAGAAAACAGTGTTCCAGCTTTGAATGAATAATCCATATTGCCTAAATAGAGTATTTATAAAGGGATAAGTGGAGAAAAATGGAAGGAAAAATAAAGGCCATGATACAGCACAAATGAGAAGCAAGAGGGCCATGGTCCTCACAGTGCTACTAACTAGTGATGCGTCTCTGAGCAACTCAGTTAACCTTCTGCCCTTGTTTCTTCATCTGCAAAATGAGGGGCTAAATCCTGAGTATCTCTTCCTACTTCAAAACCTTGCTTTTCCTACCAGAATCTTGCTGTTTACTAGCATTGTGGGTTTTGCAGAGGAAACTTTTATAAAATCCTTTGCAGGTAGAAACTAGCTGTATTTTCCCTCTTTCTTTGACTTTATCATGCCTTCCTTTTAGCCCCACACTATCTATTCTAATTCAGTTTCTTCAGTGTTGTTTTCTTGGCTTTGTCTCCCCTTTCTCTTGACACAGTCTCCTGGCATTCCTGTTGCTTACTGCAATGTCAATCTCAGCAAAAACTGGGCCACAAGAGTTGTGAACCCTTATATTGAGTCAGAACAGGTAAATAACAAGTCCGTCGAAAAGGTACTTGAGGTATTTGCCTCTGAGGTAACTGTCATCAGCCAAGGTTTCACATGAGCACTTTTCAATAATTGAGTTTTTAAAATGGAACATTTATGAGAATGCTTTCGACCCAGCAATTCCCCTCTAGGAATGCTTTTGCACAGGAGTGCAAGGCTACAGGTTCTGCAGCATAGCTTGAAAAGAGTCAGATTGGGAACAATCTAAGTGTTCTGCAAAATATGTGGCACATATTAGTATTGATAGTCAGCATTGCCCTAGCACTGAGAATTCTTGCTACCAACACAATAATTAGTAGCTTCCATTTGTATAGCATCATCTCATCATTCATAAAATGCTTTTTCACACATATTATATTTGACTTTCGTAATGACCCTGGGTTGAGGCCACCCTGCCCCAGAGTTGAAAAATCTGAGAGCCAGTGTTATATTGCAGATGCTGTGGCTGTTAGGTGGAACCCTGGTCTTTCAGCACTTGGTCCAAGGTTCAGAGTTACATCTTAATCAGGCATCAGACAAAATGAGTTTACATAACAAAATGGACTGTGTTCCTGAAGCTCCTTTTAAATCTGCCAAGTTCTCAGAAATGAATCAAGGAACATATATGCTGCTATGTAACAAGGCAGAAAGCAAATCAAGAGGCCCAATCCCATGTTCCAGGGACTCAGAGTGGGATCTCCCTAGTCTTGTAACTCAGGGAATCACTATGATCCAGGCATGTACTCGGTCATAAGTCATGGATGGACTCAGCTCACAGGCTCACCCTTTAGGTCTTCTTATCGCAGGCACTGAAGGAGGTCCTTCGAACGATGTTTTCTTCCTCCTTCTCAACTGTGCTCTGCAGAGGTGAGATTTTCTACGGAGTTCCAAGGTGGGAGAGATATTATCGTACTAGAAATTGAGAAAGTAGGTTGCTGAGAAAGAAAGCACCTGAAATATGTTTAGTATTTTCTATTTAAATATTTGCCCCTTGCTGTTTTCTTTTTTTTAAATGTGGTAAAAATAAACATAACATGAAATTCACCACTTTAAAGTTTGCAAGTCCATGGCATTTAGTACATTCATGATGAGCAACCATTGCTGCTATTGAATTCTAGAATTTTTTTTTTTTTAGCTGAGCCATCCAGCCACGTGTTGGCTGCTCAGCTTGGGCCAGGAATCAAACTGCTGTTGCTCAGAGCTTGCACCCCCTTTTTTTATTGGGGAATTGGGGGGAATGGGAAGAGTGCTGGAGAATTGGGGGGAAGGGGAACAGACAAGTTGCTGTCCTTTTGTTCTTCAGTCTAGTTGTGGAGGACATTGCTTCACTGGCCCAAGTTGGCACCATCATTGTGCTCTTCCCAGACGAGGCAGATCAGTTGCCAGCTTCTGGATGGCCGCTCACGGCGGCTGCTGGCCGCTCACACTGGCTGCTGTCTACACACGGTAGCCCATGGCAACCCACTGCCACAGGGGCTGCAGCCTACGCCGTCGCCAGCGACTCATGGCAGCCCAGCTCCAGGTTGAGCTGTTGTTCAGCATCTTAGCTGTAGAGGGCAGTGTCACTGGCCCTCATATGTGGGACCTGAACCGGGGCCCTCTGGCATCCCAAGCCAGTTCTTAACCATCGCGCCACTCGGCCGGCCCAGAGCTTGCACTCTTGAGTGAGCTCTTAACCAACTGAGCCACTCGGCCGGCCCATGAATTCTAAAACATTTTTATCACCCCTTAAAGAAACTCTGTACCCATTAGTAGTCACTCCTCATCCCCCCATCTGTCAGCCACTGTCAACCACTAATCTGCTTTTTGTCTCTATGGATTGGCATATTTTTAATATAACGTATATTTGGAATCCTATAATGGGTGTTCTTTTGTGACTGGCTTCTTTAATTTAGCATCATGTTTTCAAGGTTCATCCATGTAGGGGAGGAGGGTTATCACTTTGTGAGGGGTGTAAATGTCTAACTATTACATTCTTTTGTACACCTGAAACTAATAATAAGATAAAAACAGGTTCATCCATGTTGTAGTATGTATCAGTACTTTATTACTTTTTGTGACTAAATAATATTCCATTGTATGGATATACCACATTTGTTTATCCATTCATCAGTTTATGGATATTTGGGTCGTGGTTTCCTTGTTTGGCTATTGTGAACAGTGCTGCTATGAACATTCGTTTGCAAGTACTTGTTTGATCATTTGTTTTCTATTCTTTGGAGTATATGCCTAGGAGTGAAATTTCTGGGGCATATGATCTGTTTAACATGCTAAAGATGTTTTGTTTTTATCAAAGATAAATCTAGAATGAATTGTATGAGCTTTGGGACCAGAGAAACCTGACTAAATGGTGTTTGACAAGCAGCTCTTTGACAAGTAGCCAGTTGACCCTGTTAACCTTTCTCTTACACAATTGATGGAGGAGCAATACCTCAGCAACCCCAGCACTACTGGTACGCAATTATGTGTCCCAGACTCAGAAAAACAAGAGGAATTTTTCGGTTTTTTTAAATGAGGCTGAGCCTTTACTTGTTATGTCCCAGGCTCAGAGTAGTAGTGCAACCAAGGGAAGGTTAAATAAATGGGTGACTCCTACTAGTTCCTAGCTCCATCAGCTTATTAAATTAGGCCTTGTATCACACCTCTCCAGGGTCCCCCAGCACTTATGTTCCAGAATTCTCAGGGGAGTCTGTTCTATATGTACACAACACTGAGTCTGCTCATGGCCTTCTGCCTCTGCCAGACCTTATGCCCTGTCCCCACCATGCCACTGTCCTCCGCAGGGACTCTGCTTTGCGGCCCCCTTGGGTCTGCAATATTGCCCTGCAGTCTGGGAAGAATGAACAGGGTGTGGGGGAGGCTAGCCTTCTCCCTGTTTAGTGTGACACTGTGTCCCTTGGGTTCTGAACCAGCAGTGTTTAGGCACAGTATCAGCGAGTCTCTTATAAGCACAGTTCCTTCTCCCTGCAGAGGGCCAGTACCTGCCACAGGGGGACAGAAACAGCAGCCACTTCCTCCATTCTTTCTCCCTACCCAGAAACTCTTGAGGGAAAAACAACAATAACAACAAAATCCCTTCACCCTCTTCCCTCAGCCAAGAATAAACCACTGCACATCAGCTCGTGCAAGCAAGCCTTGGTGTGCGGGGACCGACCCAAATCCCCCATTCCCTGGCTGCATCTCAGCTCCAGCTCAGCTTTCACAACTATTGCCTCCATCAGTCTGCCATCTTGTGAACTAGCGAGTGTCATTCCGTTTCACAGATGGTTTAAAAGTATGATAGTAAGAGATGTTTGCTGTTACAACAGAACGAACCAGGCCTATCCAGCAAGCAGCAGACTTAGCAAATCCCCATCTTCGTGGCCAGGCAGGGATCTGGTTATCTGAAGGCACATTGCTGAGATACCTGGACACCTGCATATCAACTGCCCTTTGTGGCTTCCTTTCTCCAGCTAATTGTTCAAGAATATCCCTGTTGATCTCCTATCTTTGCTGGCTATGGTCTTTTATGGCCCCTGATAGGGTCCCAGACCACCGCCTGGTATGTAAAAGTTTGAGACAACTTAGGGTCTGTGAAAACAGATCCCGATTTTGGCTCCCAAAAGGCTAGGATAGTAGGAAAAGGCAGGGTCTGGCTCCGTTGTGTTGTTTACCCTGGACAGCAAGAAGAAAATGAGGTTCTGGAAAACATGGGCATAAAAAGCCTGCCATCCTGTCATCCTTTGTAGGTGGAGGAGGGGATTTTGAGATTTAAATAAACCTGGGTCAAAGTGCTCGCCTGGTTTCAGCCATCTTTTTAAAGGAAATTCAGGAGCCACAAGAAGTCGCGACCTCTGAGGGGTGCATATTGGTATCTAATTGCAGGTGGGGAAACTGAGGCTCAGGGAGGCTACACAACTGGCCCAAGTTTACACAGCTGGATCAAACCAGGAAAAGATCACCCCAAACCAAAAAGTTAGAAGTTGGAGCCCTTACTTCAGGCCAGGATGGTTAAAGAACCTTTTCTCAAGCCCCAAAGATAAGCTCTCATTAGGCCTCCAAGCAGCTGTAGTCTCCTCTGGCCTGCACAGAGAAGTCCAGGCATCCTGGACTTGTGTGAAAAGTAATCCTGTCTTTCTTTTCATGAATCTCTAACTGAAATTTAGCATTTCCTTCAATTATCAATATAGGCAACAAGCTACAGGAATGTTGGCAGAACCTGGGACTTAGTTGCTGAAATCACAGATATTTTCATGTTATATTCTAGTTCCTGCACATATCTCAAAATGTCGTTTACACTTATCATGGTTTCAAAATTAAGGCAGTTATTAGGCCTGCTCCTACATCTTATTTACTGCATTGATAAAAGAGCTGATATATTTCTATGTCATTTTTGAAATATATATTGATAACTGTATAT
>NW_017731392.1:2431622-2437902 GCF_001890085.2 Hipposideros armiger | reverse complement strand
ATTGTTGTAGCAATTCAGTGAGAAAACAAACATAAAGTGCCTGATATATAGTAGATATTCAATAAGTAGTAGTTAGTCCTTTTATTCTTATTATAGTTATTACTCTTGGACATGGATGAAAATATGTGTATGCCCCTCTCCCCTAGAATCTTGGACAGAGTAATAATAATTTACCGTACACACAGGCTCATAATAAAGATCGGATACATGAATGAGGACAGAGAGATATAGTTTAAAATTATTTGTCCAAGGTTATCACTCTCGGACCTCACACCACCATGTGATATGAGCTAAGCGGGTATTAGGAGTCCCCTGTCTTGGAGACAGAACCTACCTTCTACGTGCCCTGCTCCAGACTCAACCTTTCTGAGTTCACACCTGGGTAACTAACTTGATTTTCTAATCCTCAATTTGCCACCTGGAAAATGAGAACCAAACATGAATGCATTTCGTCGCCCCCACCCCGCTCCTCTCACTGGCAGAACTTCTACCTTCCTGGTCTGGTCTAATCAAGACCACTCAGAGTCTGTCATTTCCACCGGTCCTGGCTTCCCTTCCCAGCGTGCCCAGGCCAGGGTGCACTCCCCTCTGGCTGGCACCAGGGCTGGGACACCCAAAACTGATCAAGGACCTACCAGGCTGGCAGGATCAGAAATACCTGTTCTTTAATCTCTCAGAAACACCCCACTTCCACATACTCAAGAGACTCGCAGCACAGCTGGTAGGTAATTAGCGGCTATCAGAATTGTGCTAACCTGGATCCACCTGGATCTGCCTGCCAGTCAGAGGGAGGGGGAGGTCCTCGGGAGGCCAGCCACAGAACGAGTCAGCGGGTCAGTGGGCCGAGGCGTATCTGTACCTTAGTCATTCTGTGATTTCCTCCTCCCTCCCATCATCCAACTGGCACTATCTTTTGTGCACTCATGCATTCTTCATGCATTCACTCAGCCACCCTTTGTCCGTTTTTCCATCATGCATTTATACCCTATTCTAAGGCAGCTTGCAAAGATGATGCTGGTGATGTTGGTGGTGGTGGTAATAATCGTAATTAGCTAATATTAGTTCAGGCACTTACATCATACCAGGCCCTGTGCTAAGCATCTTATTGCCTCTTGTTATTTATATTCAAACTCTAAGAGGTAAGTATTATATTATATTCTGGTTATCCCAAGAGAAATGAGGAATACAACACAGCTAAGGAGTAGAATCTGAGGCAATCTGTCTTCAGAGCCCAGTTCTTAACCTCTCCACTCTACTAACTGCCTCCTAAACAGGCATAAAATGTAGCTACCGTAAACGGTTCAGGGTTAGATGAATCATTTAAAGCAGTAAGAAATAGAAAGCACAAAGCCCACTCTCTACCTCACATATTCTAGCCCTACAATCTTGAACAAGCCACCAAATCCTCAGCCTCAGTTTCCCCACTTGTAACCAAGATAATGCTGCCTACTCTGCAGGGTTATTGTTAGCAGCAAATGTGATAAAGATGCAAAACACTGGGTACACAGTAGGTACCTAATAAATAATGGTCTCCTCTCTCAATCCTAAATGGGGACCTGTTGTCTTTGGCAATCTTGGGAAAGAACTTCGTTTCAGAGTGAATGTCACAGATTCCTGTGGGAGCACCCATACCATCAACAGAAAGCTGGAGGCAGAAGGAGCGTGAAGAGCAACAGTCTATGCTGGGCTTGGCCCTGTGGCTTTCTTCAGACACCACGAAATTGGACAGAAGAGAGATTAGGCCCAATGGAAGGCAAGTGCCTGGTCTTCTGATACCCTATTTGGGATTTCCAATTACTCGTGTTCACTTGCCCAGAGCAGAGGATGAGAAGGTGAAACACGGACAGACGTGTGTTCTCTTGGCCCGGTGATGGGAGTATAGGAGATGGAGGGTGGAGGGGCAAGAGGGAGGGGGCACTGGGAAACCAGAGGGGAGCCCAGTTCTCATTCTGTAGGCTCAGTGGAATTTGTGCAGCCTCATGAATCTCTCAAACAAACAGCCTGGCCCTTTATATTGGCTCCCATATCTGCGCTGTGCCTATTGAACTACCAGCCCTACCAGGCTAGCCTAGGGTCTCGCCATTACCCCACCGTGCTCAGTTCAGCCTCCTACATGCCACAGACATCAACTCCCTGTCAGTGGATAGTTCAGCCTGTAATCTCTCTTGTTCTCTCTCTTCTTTTTTTTAATGGCTCTATAAAGAATTACGATTGACTTTAAGAGGTGAAAGCATTCTTCACGGATGGCCTCCGCCAAGAACACCCTTGCACACGGCCTGCCACAGACCATTTTTGGAGCCAACTGTAGCACATGGTGCAGTGTGCCATGGAGGAAACCTGGGAGGGAGTAGGGTTGGGCTGCAGAAAGGGAGAATATGAATGTAGGGTGAGTAGACACACGGCTGAAGGTCCTTTGAGGGGGAGACTGGTAATAATTAACCTGAAAGCCAGTTTCCTCTCGAAGTGTGGCCTCCAGCCACCTGCATGTGAATCACCAGGAGTGCTGGTTAACACTCTACTCATACGAACTGAATCAAATTCTCTGGGGGTGGGACCCCATAATCCTCATTGTTAAAACAGCCCTACCCCAAGATTCTGATGAGCTCTAATTTTCAGTCAATTCAATCTAGAATTGGCTTCTATTGACACCTTAGCAAACTAAGTAAATGTCCACTTTTCCCAAATGGGTCATTTCAATGCTGAATGCTCCCATATCTCCTATATCGCAGTGTGTCCCTTCCATCCTCACACTCACTTACCCATTTCATTTCCCTGCTGTCTGCTCAATATCTAACTTGATGAGCATGTAAGCCTCAAACCAAATTTAGTATTTTCAGAATAAGACCTAGAAATGAGAATTCCAAGGAGAAAACATTTTTGTAAAAAACACTCTGTAATCATAGTTTCTTGAGCGAGGGAATATAAAAATGGATATGAAAAGGCCCTTTCATCTTGACTTTCTATAAATGTTTAAAATTGGGTTGGTGATAATTAATGTTTCTATAAGTATATGCTTAAGAAGTTGTTACAATCAGCCTTTGTCTGTTCGGAGTTGGCAGCCTAGACCCACTGCATTTTCAGAGGGGAATGTTTGAGGGTCATTTCACATTGCCTCACTCCTGGCAATTCGAGAGCTGCTATAATTCTGCCAAAGAACATAGAGGGTTTCCCAGTCAAGTTCCATCCTGATTTTGATTATTGTTTATCTCCAGTCCCTGTCTGAATAGTCGTAGTAAAATAGAGGAAGTTTTACTCCTGAATCTGAGGTCAGCTTGTAATGAACCATGGTTTCAATTGCATGAACAGCTGCTTCTTTTATAAGCAAGGAGGGTTCACTTACAGTTCAGGGTAACACAGAAATAATTTAAAGAACAAGGACGCTTCTATTCATTTCTTTATTTTTTTTCTGTTTTTGAAACATTTTGACATTTGAGTGGCTGTAGAATGTGGATTATTGACTAGACTCAACAAGGAAAAAAAAAGCCAATAAAGTTAAAAAAAGAAATACAATATTTCTTGACCCACCCCCTACCCTAATCATTATATAAAAATTTAATTTGTATAGGGAGGGTTCAAATAATTGACCACACATTTTAAAAACAGTACACTGGACGTTTTTAAATTTTTACACCAAATACTTTCAAAGAAGTCCAAAAATAAAACAAACTCCACCCCCAATAAACACACCAAAAACCCCCACTACAATGTGAATTAAAAATTGGTTCAGTTTAAAAATAAGTTACAAGAGTGTTTCTCCTCTTTACCAGCAATTGGACATAAAATGAAATATTTTAGGCTTGCATTTTTATGTTGCAAATATGTCTGGCACTTAGCCAATAATGGTATGGAACCTACTATTATGTTCCAGATCCACAGGGACCTTGCAGGTCATACAGCCTAGCCTCCCACTCACAGAAGAAATTGCTGTCACCACACCCCTGAGAACCAGTCAAACAGCCTAGTGACTAGATAAGCATGTCTAGTGTCAGGGAACAGCATCTTCCAGCATGGTCTAGTTCTGCTCATCATTATTTATCTCTTCAGGTTGGCATTATCTCTCAGACTAAAAAAAAAAAATGCATGTACCCTTGAACCCAGAAATTCCACTTCTAGAAATTCATCCAACAGATAGACTTGCTTATGTGACATTATGTGCAAAGTTCTGCATTGCAGCTCTAGAAGCAACCTAAATAGAAGACCAGTTAAGTAAACTATGGTACATCCCTGCATTGGGATACTCGAACAGCAAAAGCCAATATATAATGACTATAACTATGCATCAGGTCCTGTTTTAAGTCTCTTGAATGTATAAATTTATTCAATCCCCATGGCTATTATTATACTATTGCACAGATGAGGAAACTGAGGCAAAGAGAGATTTAGCAACTCGCCCAAGGTCTCATAGCTAGTACATGATGGAGCTGGAATTTCAAACCAGGCATTCATTCATTCATTCAATCATTCAACAAATATTTAATGTGTGCCTACTGCAACCCATCCTATGTGGCAATAGAACAAAGTTCTTGCTGTCATAGAACTTACTTTCTAGTGGGTGAGATGAACAATCAACAATGAAACAAATGCGTACGTGCTGTGCCAGGTTGTTAGGAACAAAAATAATGCAGGGCAGGGAATAGAGGGTGATGGAAAGGCACCACTGTAGAGAAGGTGGCCTTGTTGTTTCACAGGTCTGAGCGCAGCACGGGCGCAAGCTGCACCGCTAACCACAGGCCGTTTGACTCCAGGTCGTGCATTCTTCACAAATTGGACTCAAAGCCTCTCAGCCATCAACACAACCTAGGCCTCTCTGTGTACGTGTTTGGAAAGTTCTCCAAAGCGTATTAGGTTTATAAAACAATGTGTGAGACAGTGTGAAGGACACGCACTCGCTTCTGGATATGTACCGTATTTGCCGGCGTATAAGACGACTGGGCGTATAAGACGACCCCCTAACATTTCCACTCAAAATACAGAGTTTGTTATATACTCGCCGTATAAGACTACCCCCTCTTCCGACCATACACCCAGTATGGTATCGCGATTCGCGATTTTGCGCCATCATACTGGGTGTATGGTCGGCTGTGTGCGATTTTGCGAGTGTGGTAAAATCGCATAACAGCAAAATCGCATAACAGCCGAGCATACACCCAGCAGCGCTGCTGATGCCTGAACGGTAAGTGGAATGAAGTGGGCGGGCATCGGGAGGCCACTATGGCACGGGGCAAGCACTATGGGCAGTCTATCTGAAGTGTACCTGGCGTATAAGACGACCCCCCACTTGGAGGCATATTTTTCAGGGCCAAAAAATCATCTTATACGCCGGCAAATACGGTACACTGGATGTGTGTCATGCTTGTAAATGCACAGGCTCTGGAAGGACACGGGAGAAACGGAACAGGGGCTGCCTTCACACCAGGGCAAAGGGCATGAGGCCTACTTTTACTATATGCTTGTTCGTACATTTTGTATGAAAACTTTATTATGGATTATTTCTACAAAAGAATGTGTGTAACATATATGCAAGTTATATAGTATAATTCTTAAAAATAAAAATACCAACAAACCCCACCAGAGAATGTACCTGGCCACTAGAACATTTTCATCACCACAGAGAGGCTCCTGCAGGCTTTTCTTCTACTGTGTTCTTGTGTGTCTTCCCTCCCCCTAGTATTACTTTCCTGAATTTCATATCTATTACTCTCTTGCTACTTTTTATAACAACTTTGTTGAGATATAATTCACACACCATACAATCCACCCATTTAAAGTGTACAATTTGATGGGTTTGACTATATTCATGGAATTGTACAACTACCACCACAATCAATTTTAGAACATTTTCATTACCCCCAAAAGAAGCTCTATACCCATTTAGCTATCACTCCCCATCCTCTCCAAGTGCCCTTCCACCCCAGCCCTTAGGCAACCAGCAATCTTCTTTCTGTCTCTATGGATTTATTTATTCTGGAATTTCATATAAGTGGAATCATTGTGACTGGCTTCTTTCACTTAGCATAAATATTTTCAAAATTTATTCATCTTGCTGCATGCATTAGTGCTTTGTTTCCTTTTATTACCAAATAATATTCCGCTGTATGGATATTCCACATTTTATTTATCCATTTATCAGTTGAAAGACAGTTGGGGGCCAGCCGAGTGGCTCAGTTGGTTAAGAGCATGAACTGTGAGCCACAGGGTCACCAGTTTGATTCCCACATCGGCCAGTGAGTTGCGCCCGAGCTGAGCTGCTGCTGAACTGCCAACAGGTGGCAGGATGGCT
>NW_017731392.1:2418585-2428722 GCF_001890085.2 Hipposideros armiger | reverse complement strand
AAGGTGAGATTTTTGGGAGAGAAGTAATTGAAGCCACATGGAAATGGTCAAGGAGAGGAGGGAGGAAGAGGAGATGCACTGAGAAAAGCTAAGAAGCCATTAGCGTGGGGGTGGGTAGGGGGAGAGAACATGCTTCTTAGAGACAAACCCCTATTCCTGATGGCTCTGAGGTTTCCCATCTTCAATCCAGTGAGGTCTGGCTGTGTTGGGCTCTGGTCCACAGATTTTATGTTTTCTTCTTGGGTTCTCATAGGTAAGGCCTCTTTTCTTGAACACACTCAAGTGGGTCTCTGTTTTTTGACACCAAAAGGATTCAGAGTAGAATCTCCCTGAATCTCCCTCAGAAAACACCACTAATTCTTTTAAACCCTGGAAGTAAAATTTCTAGGAAACTGAAAACTTGAACAGATCAATTTTTTAAAAATTTGTTTTAGTTTTTAAAAAACAACACAGACATGCAAATATATACAGTAATTTATGTAGTATATAATAAACACAGCCTTGTTTAAGAACAAGAAAATGTATTATGCATAGCATTGTGTTTGCATTACATTATTGTGTATGATAGTTAACATTTAAAGTTATATTTATTTAGACAATCACTATAAATTGCCAGTTGGATTCACCTCAAATATTTTATTCCACTAAAGTGTAATTTCCAAGAGGAAAGGGCTTTTAGATTTTTAGTATGTTTGTTCATTGCTTTACCCTCAGTACCTAGCACATAAATATTTCATTAATAAAATTTAGATATCCATATTTAAATGGAGTTATAAGCTAATAATTTTAAAGGATTTTCCATATGAGGTATTTTTAGAACACTATTTAGTTTAACCAAATTAGGCAAAATTTGATAGCAAAAGAAATCATTGCCATAATCACAAAGTCCTAAACATTGTTGTCTTTTGTGCATAAGCTGAAACTGAGGGCATTAATTTTGGGGTAAAGATCCAAGGAAGATGTAAAGGGTGGGGGGAGAATCCCAAAATTTATTAGGTATATTTTGCCGTAGAGAGTTTGGTCTAAATTCTCTGAGTTGGCTTCCTCAGCAGTTTCCACTTCATCAAATGTTTGACTTTTATTATTTTCACATATTCCTAAAAATGGGGGTTGTTTGGACCAGAGATAATCTGGAAAGATTGTGGGATACACCGTAGCACCTCTGAACTCTTGAGTCGTAGGTAGAGACCCATCTCTGACATTTGCCAGCTGTGGGACAAAGCTTGGCTCTCAGCTCCCCCACTTCTAAAATGGTCAGAGAGGGGAATAAGACAATCTCTAATTTCTTTTGAGTGCTAATCGTCCCTGATTCCAGACTTCTTGCCTTCACGAATATATTCAGTACTTTGCTGTATGTCTAGACCTAGACAGTTTCCTTCCCACATGGCAGAGACTAAGTTCTCAGAAGCCAGGGGAGACAGGGGCTGGGCCCTGCTGAGAGCCTGCCAGCCTGGCACAGGCAGGCTCTGCCTGGAAGGCACCCAGACCACATTCCTGATCCAAACACCCGGCGTCTGCGACATTTGAAAGTACCTTTCCAACTTTAAGACCCAAGCTGCAGCTCGATTATTTAATCCACTCCAAAGCAGTAAGTATTACTTACATTGCAGACTTTGAATCAGAGGAGATTTACCATCATACAACTAGATTGACCAAGGAAAATTTTCTTCCTGTTTCTTAAGTGCGTCTTTGTTTTTATTCTCTATTTTAAAGTCAAGATACACCTAGAGTGGGAAAGTTCCTTAAAGGTCACCTGTCCTGTGGCTTCAATCCCATTTCCAAATTAGATGTACTTGGGCATTTCTCTAAAAATATGGATTCTGGGGCACTTTTCAGATTGAGTGAGTCAGAAACTTGAGGGGGAGGATGGAGGAGTCCAGCAATCTGTGGTTTAGCAAGCCCTGTGGGCCGTTCTGATGAGAGCTAGGTTTAGGAGACACTTCCATGGGCCTTATCTTAGAATTCTGGAATATTTCTGTGGGAATGCAGTGCTCTGTAATGGAGATCCGGTTTATAGGAACTCATTTTAGAGAGACAGAAATACCCAGTCCCCGTGGGGCAGGAGTTGGAGCTGGAGCTCCGTCACTCAGGGTGAGTCTCCTCACTGCACCAGGTTCCAGGAGGCAAGAGGACTCAACCAGGGGCAGCTAGTGGCCAAGAACTGATCTCCTGGGAAGTTGGAATGCTTTCCTTTTTCTGTTCCCAGAACGCGTGGCTGTCAGAGGCTCTCAACACTGACCAAGACTCAGCTGGATCAATGGATTGTGCCGAACCTCCATGCATTTGTGTCTAGCCATAAGCCTACTTTTCCCCAAGCTTTTTATTGTGAAAATTCTCAAACCTTCAGAAAAATTGAATTCAAGGGTACATGGTACGTCTATATACTCTTTGTCTAGAAATTCAGTTAGCTATTCATCATATTTGTGCCAGGTCCTTTTCTTTCATCCTCCATTCTCTTCATATGAATAATTCCCTCCCTCTCCCAAATCATTTGGGAGTAAGTTGCAGATTTCATAACACATCACAGCTAAGTATGTCTGCATTTATTTCCAGAGAACAGGGACATTGTACTACATGAACGCAATATAACCATCAGACTCAGGAAATTTAATATCTATAGTACTATTATTTAATATGAGATCCTCCATATTTTTCTGTCTTCCATGACAGTGATATTTCTTAAGCATATGGTCAAGTTATTCTGTAGAATGTTCCTTAAATTTAGGTTTGTCTGTTTCTTCATGATTAGGTTCAAGTTAAACATTTTGGAAGAAATATTTCAGAGGTGACCTTGTGTCTTCCCCCACGGCCTCAGATCAAAAGGCAATGTGTTCCATTTGTCTCATTTTAAGTGATGTTAAGCTTGATCATTTGTCACAGAAATACTTTTTCCTTCTAATGAATGGACATCTATAAGACGATATTTTGAGGCTGTGATTATCCTATGCCTTAATGGTTTTGGCCAGTGGCTGAGCACCAATTAAACTTTTACTTGCCTCAGTTATTGAATGCTGGTTGGAAAATGTTGATTTCCTAATTTTGTCATTCCTTTTACATTTATTTGGTGGCATTATTCTATAAAAATGAGCTTTCCCATCTCACTCCACACTTTATTTTCATTATTATTTTAGTATCTCAAAGGACTTATGGATTTTTTATTTGAATTTATTTACTTATGACTTTCACTATTCTTTTTGATGCTCCAATTAACCTAAATTTAACCAAAGTAAGCTCCTTCAAGATGGCTTCTATGTCTTTTTTATATTTCCTCAGGTTTTGAACACTTCCTTATTTTGAGTACTTTCTGGCATAACAAGGCATTCCAGACCCAACTTGTACTGTCCCTCCTCTAGCCATGAAATTAGCCATTTCTCCAAGGAGTTCTAGTACTGGTTAGAGCTCATTACCACTGGCGTGTCAGTGCTGCTATGCCTTTGCAGTGAACAGAATTAGAAAATACATTTCTATTTTTTAAATGTACATTTGCTCTGATACTTCCAATTTCAATCCAACACCAAAAGTTGTTCCTCTGCTTCCCCTATTCCATATCCATATCTCCTTTCTCCCACAGTAAAATTCTATTAATAGTTCACCCAAATACCAATCTATTTACTCATTTACTACAATATATTCAAAATAGTTTAGGAATTACTTCACCACAATCACTGCTGACCACAAACCACTAAAGGGGGAGATTTTTGCAGCTTCGTAATCTCTGGCCTACATCCTACCAAGGGTGTGCAGTAAGAGAAGTGTGTTTACAAGTTCATTGGATGGGTTCTTTGTTTTCTTCTGCATAGTTATATTATCAACTTGATCTACAGTTAGGTTCAACTAAGCTCTTAATAAATATTGAGAACAAGTTCAAGATTATACTCACCAACAGAACTTGAAGGGCAAAGACCCATGTTGCTAATTCAGGGCAAACTCATGCATTCAGTTGCTGANGTATATATCTACAGTTTTTCACTTCCATCGCTATATACTATTCCACTGTATGAAAATTTGATAATGGATTTACCCATTCTCCTGTTGGTGGGTATTTGGTCATTTCCAGTTTGAGGCCTTTCCCAGAATTTTCTTGTACACATGTCTGGTGTATGTGTGCAAGAGTTTCCACCTTCAAGATGGATGGCTAGGTCATGGAGTAGGTAAATGGTCACCTTTTCCAAGTGGTTATGCCGCCATCACTGTATAAGGGTTTCTTTTGACCCATGTCCTCCTTTGGTATTAACACCTTTTGTATTTTGTACCATGTGCTCATAATGCCTCTTCAAAAATAAGTCAATTTTGACAAGTTCTCTCTCATTCAGAAATGAAGTCTGCTTTCCTAGAATCCAGCCACTGAGCCTCACTATTCTTTGCAGCTTTACAGAGCAAATCTAAATCCCACTGTCTGAAGTGCCAACCCTCTACACACTTGAAGACAATTACCTTATTTGTCAAATCCTGTCTCCTCTAATGCACCTTGACAAACCCAGGCGAGAAAACAGAGAAATTAGGGTTGGATGTAGCCTTCCTTGATTAGAGGTGGAGCAGAATTTCCTGGCTCCTCAGGAGGTTGATAGGATCTATGTCTGAAAAGGAGTTCTGTGGGCGGTAAATTTGGGGATGATGGGCTAACTGAAAAGAGGACGTGTTCTTGGCTACAGGACTTCTCAGAACTACTTCCCATTATGAAATTCTGAGAAAAGCTGTAGAATTTTACAGAGCACCTTTTTGAGGAATACTGAGGCCAAGTTGGGCTTAAGAAAAAGTGGAGATTGGTGTTTGGTTCCCTTGACGTATTTTCATTCAGTTTGTTTCCTTTAAACACCCAATATGCTTGTGTCTTCTCCGCATCCTTGCCATCACCACCAAAAACATTTCTCATAGAAAAAAATGTTACATCAGTCATTTAGAACTTTAGTGTGAATTTTTATTCGTCTTGGTTTTTCCAAGGGTTTTAGCCTTCAACTCCAGAACAGAAGCTTTGAGCCTACTTTAAAGAGAATTTAAGAAAGAAAAGATAATTTCAGAAGAAGTTTTGGAAGGATTTTCCTTCTCTCCTAATTTCTGCTCATTGCTGTGGTCAGGAAATGCAGGTCCAAATGGCAAAAGCCAAGTGAAATGTTGCGTGATGTGTTTTTTCAATGGTCATGGACAAATAATCTGATGGTAAGGATTGTAGTTTGTTTAATAATAGCTAACATTTCCACTTTACAGATAACATGATATTTAACCCTCCTAACAACCCTGAGAAAATAGATATAATCTGCATGTTATGGATGAGGAAACTGAGGCTTACCCAAATCATGCAGCTCTAGAAATTTCTATCTGACCACAAAGTCTGCACACTCAACTTCTTACTCACCCACTTTCATGGTCAAGTTCAGGCCTTGTCAATTTCTGGCTTTGCAAAACCTGCTGTATGTAACCCCACCTGATCAAAAGCACAGCAACCTTCTAATTGGCCCTCCTGTTTTTCCTGGAATACTAAGGATTCCATCTCCTTAAAAGCCCACTTGGACTTCCAGGACATAATTCTCAGTTAACCTCTCTCTGACAAGAACACTCTAGGCTTAATTTTTGGCCTCTTATTCTTTTCTATGGTCCCAGCCATCCTCTCCAGATGGAAGAAAACAAATCTTACTATCTGTACTTAGCTCACTTCCTTGATCCCATTCTAAGCAGAAATCTGCCAACAAGACTGATGCTCTACCATGAGCTCAGCCTAAAAATTACCCCTATGGAATGCCTTTCCTTCTAACTGCCACCAAGGGTTCACCGTGGCCCAAGCTTACCCTGAACCCAGAAATCTGAGTTTAGATACGAATTCAAGAGCAGTCGTGGGTGCCAGGGAATTCAAATCAGGCAGCTTTCCCCTCCCCATTTTGCTTTTATTTGTGTTCACAGGAGTGGGGGTGCTGAGTTCCTGAATCTAGTTTTGGCTGCTTGAGGGATGCCCCCATCCTCTGACTTTGCCCAGGACAAATACCGAAAGGGTTTAGAAGCAACCATAGGTATCCCAAAAGATTCTGATCTAAGAAGAAATACCACCATAATACTAAAACAGTTTCAGAGTGCCTGTTTCCAAACTCTGCCTTCTGGAAGAATCTGCCTCATTTATAGGTGTTGTTCTCAACAGCCATTTCTAGGCCACCTGTCCCTGGCCACANAGCTAATTAAGGTAAAACAAGGTCATATGGGTGGGCCTTAATCCAATATGACTGGGAGGGTGGGGACAGCCAGGGTTCAGTGTGTCAGGTGGCCATCACCACTAAGTCTTAAGACCCATGTACGTCTGGAAGCCCCTTCTAGGAAGCCAGAACCAGGGTGACAACGTGCTAAACCACAGCCAGAAGCCTGAAGGAAGATAAATGATCCCATGCCGCTTGGCTTTAAGGGAGGACCAGGGGCTTCTGCCAGGTCCTGTGATTCCCTTCCGGGACCAGGGCCCATAGGTAGGTGCTGAGACCCATGCGAGAGCCTGTAGGCAGCCAGGCTTCCCAAGCTTGCCAGAAAGAAAGGCTGGTGAAGAAGACAACCAATCTGTGCCCAAGGTCTCAGGGCTGGCCCAGGCGACACATGGTTCTGACCATGACTGAGACGCTGCTGACTTGGCTTGGCATCTCCACGGTATGTGAGGGGCCTGCAGGAGAACAAACAGCAGGGACATAGGCCATCAGGCTCAAACCCTCTGCCTGGTCAGCTGCCCTGACCCCACCAAAAACAAGCTACTCAGTCACAGCACCCTTGCCCTTTCTCACATTCCCCTTCTTCTTGGAGAGGGGTTGCCACAGCATATCATCCTCAACAAGGGCTTATTGACAGGGACCAAGGGCCAGCCACCATTAATTACAGAGTAGAACAAGACCTAACCCTTGCCATGAAGAAATTTTCATAATGAAATTATTGGAGAGGAAGTCAGTTGTCATGGTTTTTCGACCAGTTATTTTATGGGGAGAAAACACAAGTGACAAATAATCCAAAGGTACTGCTTAGCACAAAGCAAGCTCTGTAAGTTTGAAACAAAATACTGAGAAGAAAAGAAGGGAAGGATGGAAGGGGGAAAAGGGAGAGAGGGAGGGAGGGAGGGAGGAAGGGAGATACTAGATAGTAATCTTTTTTTTCTTTTATTGGGGAATTGGGGGAGGGAACAGCATTGGGGAANCCTTTCAATGCTGAGGTTTGTTTCATTGTTTTAATGCTTCCTTGATTTGAGAAAGGAAAGCTGTGTGTGCAGAACACACAGAGAGAGGGAAACAAAGGAAGACAAAGAAGGGACTGATACAGAGAGAGAGGGAGAAAGAGCCAAAGGAGAGAGAGGGAAAAAACAGAGATGGAGAGAATGGCATCTACACAGGATGGGGGCTGTGTAGGGGCTTGTAAAACCCCAACTGCTTCAGTCTTAGATGAACCTCCTCTGAATCCTCCTCTTTACACAGAGGGTGAGTTTGAATTGAAGGACTGGCCCTCCTGTCTGGGCTAATTAGACAGCTGAGAGAATCCCAGCAAGCTCTGGTACTCCATAATTGCAGACATCAGCTAAGCCTCTGGTCCAGCCATGGACAGACAGAACTGAGCAGCAGCTGTGGGTGGCAGGGCAGATGCCTGTGTTATCAGGGTGCCACAGGGTGGTGCTGGCGTCCTTGTAACACTTCATAGTTTTCTGGGTGCAAGTCAGCTCAGACTAGAGCTCTTCACTTTCATGGGTTATGCTATGCCATGGGCAGGGAAGAAGAATAAGAGGTGAGCCCATCCTTTCTATGTCTACTTCATGCTTTCATGGACCAAAGTAAACCAGAAAATTCCACCTCTAACTTGGAAGTGAGAAATCCTGGTGAGGAATAAGGATAAAGAGGAGTGGAGGGTCTGCAATTCCTGCAGACATGCCTTCCCCCATCCTCCTTGGTACGGCTCTCCACTGACAAGCCTGCTAATGAAGGGCCCATTATTAACTTTCAGGATGTGGTGGGCTGTAGCCCTGTGGAAGAGCGCCCTTCATTGCCCCTTCACTCCGCCTTCCTCTGGAAGGCAGTTAATACATATTCCCTTTAAAGTAAGAACCAAGATATAATTTAAAGTGTGATCCCTCCAAGAGAAGGTGTGTGTTTCATCAAAAAATTCTTAGGCAGCAGAGGTTAGAGCAATATGGTGGAAATTCAGGTAGCCCTTTCCAAGTAGAGTTGATATTCAGGGGCAGGGGGCTCTTCAGGATTCCCTTTAAAGCATGACACTGACCACTTATAAGTCTGCTCTGAATGGAATAGTAAGAGTGAGACATGCTTGGAAGATTCTGTTTCCTCTTAATTAATCTAATCTTTTGAGTTACCATCAAATTTGAGGGCCTAAGTAAATTCAGAAGCACCATAAAACTTACTTCAGCAAATACCTGGCCAAAATCTTACACAATTCTGCTTAAGATATTCCATCCAATCAGGATGTGAAATCAAAGCATTGGTAGAATCCAGGCATAATATAACAGCATGGCTCCTCCCTCCACCCAACACTTGATAGACAGTGAAATGTTGGCATTGTTCTTTTAAGGAGACAGGTAAGAGAAGATGGCTGAACACGGGAATGAAGCCAAGGACCCAAGGAAGAGTAGAGATGTGGCTCTCACTATCTCCTAAGCGTTCCTGGTTTCCTTAACCACGGCAGGGAGCCCTAGAGAGCCACAGGTCCTAGAGAAGAGGAAGAGGAAAGAAAGCTCCAGAAGTACCATCTCTGGGAAAATATTGAAACTGAAAGACTAGCTGACAGTTTTACTAATGAGAAAAATTGTACTGAGAAACACTTTTGGTCTATTAGAGGATGTGGGAAGACTTAGCCAAAGGTTCAAAGAAATCTAAACAAAGAAAAAAAATGGGCAGTAATTAGCCCAAGGAAACGAAAAAAGATACACGAGAAAAAAATGTCATAATAGTACACCAGTTGGCTCAGCATTAAACAAGATTAACTGTTAGTTTTTTTTTTAAGTTATAAGCTTGTTAGCATTACTTGACTTTTTGAACTGTGTTCGATTATTATTTTGATAAAAAGTTAATTTGAAAGCTTTTAGTAACTTTAGGATTTTCTTAAATCTGTTAGACTGAGTAGATCAGAACTGAATTCAGTGTGGCATTTGGCAAGAAGTTACATGTTGATGTCCAGTGTTTTTTTTCCTCCTACTTCATTTCTCTAGAAGGTTCAAGTTCAGAGGGAAGCCAGAGGTTTGAAATGTGACATCAGATCATGTCCTCTAGGGTAATGGGAACATCCAAAAGTCACCCACAGCACCCTGAGAGGATTAGGCATCTCTGGGAGCCTGAAGTTTCCCTGGCAGGACAGCCCCAGGTGGAGCAGCAGTGGATGGGGTTGTAGCACTGGCTCTGCCACCAACAGGTTGACAGTGTGGGGTGAACTCAAATAGTTCATTTCACACATCCCACCTTTCACCCTGGGCTTCAGTTTGCTCAGCTCTAAAACAGATGGGGCAGGGAAAGGGCACAAGATAATTATCTATTTACTGTTTCATTCAATCAGGAAAGTTCATTGAGCACCTCCCACGTCCCTGCTGATCAAAGGAGTTAAGCCATGAGCCAGACCCACAAAGGTTCTGCCCTCATGTGGTTTAGTGGAGGAGACAAACAAGAACCCAGAGAGCAGGGAAATACATAATTCAAATTGTTGAGATAAAATTGATGGAGAACAGGGTATGGGGTGCTAATTAGATGAGATAGTCCAGGAGGGCCTCTCTGAGGAGGTGACTTGTGAGCTGAAGTTTGAGTGAGGAGAAAAAGCAATTTGGGTTTTATCCAAAGTACCATGAGGGGAGGGGATTTAGAATAGTATGGGAGGGTTTTAAGTGGGAGTATGGGCTAATTTGTGGGTTTAAAAGCATCCTCTGGCTGCTGTAAGAGAACAGGGTGAAGCAAGGAGACCCCAAGATGCCTGTGGTTCTGGTCCAGGCAAGTGAGGGTGGCTGGAGAGTAGTGACTAGATCTGCAATGTAACTGAGGGGTCCTAGAGTATTTCTGCAGTATTTCCAGCTAGAGTGAGTCTATAACCACTTTTAATGGGGCTCAAGAAGAACTTCTCCATCTTGTCTTGGAAGGATCAGAGCCATCAAGCCATAGGGGCAGTTTAATGGCGACTCCTAAGGAAACTGCAGAC
>NW_017731392.1:2401928-2414460 GCF_001890085.2 Hipposideros armiger | reverse complement strand
GGTAGCATTAGCCATATTTCAAGGGTTCCATGGCAGCATGCAGCTGGTGGCTACCATATTGGACAGCTGGACTGTGGAGATTGAAGCAGGGGAGTGTGTAAAAGGGACACCAGAGGGGCTATCCTCCCTTCTGCTCACACTCCCCTTACCCCAGAGCACTAGACAAACTGCTAGCTGAGAGTGAGATAGGGAATGGAAAGGTGTCACAGCCAAGGTCATCCCATCAACACCTACCCCACCATCTCCCTGTCTGTGTGCCAAGAAGCCAGAGAAGGAGCCGACCCACTTCGCCCACGGAAAGAGTCTCCAGTTCCTTTCCACGGAGCTGCTGCCAACGTTTCCACAGGCAGAGGCCACGTTTCCAGCTCAGACACAAAGGCACAGGGCAGGCGTCTGAGCTTCCTTTCCTTACTCAAAGGAATGCCCGCAGGGCAGTCAGCCCGGGATGCAGCCCAGACTCTACGTGTCAGGTCGGGAATTGGGGCTTTATTAGCACAAGTCATATACAGGGTGATGGCGGGTGGGAGAGGGGGGTGGGTTGTGGGGAGGTGGGAGAGACAAGATACCAGCGACAGCAGGTGAAACATTAGCATCAGAAAGCAAGGTCAAGAGGACACCTATACTTCAGTTTCTGTACTCTTCCAGCGGAGACAGGGAGAGACTCTGGAATTAAGAAATACCTTCTGGAACGTCATAGTCCTGCATGAGGGGAAGCTTTGAAAGACACCTCTAGGAAGACCCTTTTATGCTTCCTAGAGCAGTGGAGAAAAGTTAAAACTAGCAGGGGCTTCACTTATAGTGTTATTATCTTCATGGAAAAAATTGAAACTCATCTAAGTGCTCAAGGTCATGCAGCTACAAAGCTGAGATTTAAACTCAAGTCTGACTCCAAAGCCTGCATTCTTTCTATTGATGCAATAATAATAAGTGATGTCTATTGAATGGTGCCATGTGCCTGGCACCATGCTGGATGTTTATAAAAATGAACTCATTGATACAACATTTCTATACATGATGATCTCATGCCCATGGTACAAATAAAGACACTTGAGTCTCAGAGAGGTTGCCCAACATCTTGAAACTAGTGATAGAGCAGAGATTTGAACCTGACTCCTAAACTCATGCACTTAGCCATGATATAAGCCCTCTTCCTGAATGAGAATACTTACAGTAGCAGTTTCTGCTAATATCCTGCTCCAAGTCCTACCCCTGAGCTCACTATAGCTGGGATGGTTTCAGACCACTGACAGCATCCCACCTCAAGTACCTGCATCTGTCTTTCTGCCTGAAGGCTTTCTAAGGCACCTGGGTAGTTTTTTTGGGGGGGGGGTGCTTTACATCTTCTGGGGTATATTAGTTTCCTAGGGCTGTCCTAACAAAGCACCCTACAGGTACTTTGGGACCCTACAGGAAGGACATGGACATCTTTCCATTATTTAAAGTAAATCAGTAATTTATGAAACATTTGGAAAAAACATTAAAAAATAAGGGGAAAACAATCACCTAGAATGGTGACTAATTAAAAACAACACCAAAAAACATTTTTACTTTGGGAAATTTCAAACAAATATGAAAGTAAAAGGACCAGTATAGTGAACCTCCATGTCCTATCACCCAGTTTCCCTAAATACCAACTCCTGGCCAATCTTATTTTATTTATAGCCTCATCTGATTGTCTCCCCTCACACCTTTAATCTCTTGGAGAAAATTCCAGACACCATATAATTTCATCTTTAAATATTTCAGAATGTGTCTCTGAAATATATGGATTCTCACTCTTTTTTTAAAAGTTCTATTACCAATATCACACCCTAAAAAACTAATAATAAATGTTTCATATCATCATATTACCAGTCAGTGTCCAAATTTCCCCAAATTGTCACGTAAATCTTACATAGTTTGCTTGAATCAGGATCCAAATTGCATTCACATGTTGATTGGTTAATGTTTCTTCAGTTATTTTTAATTTATAGGTTTTGCTACCATCCCTTCTTACCCCTTACAATTTATTTGCTTAGGAAATTGAATCATTTGTCCTATGGAGTCCCCATAGTTTGGGTTTTACTGATTGTATCCCTGTGGTATTACTTCACATGTTCCTCTGGACCACAGGTTTCTTGTAAATTAGTAGTTCTAGAGGCTTGGTCAGATTCAGGTTTGATTTTGTGCCAAGAATGCATTATGGATGGTACGGTGGATTTCCCTCAGAACACTTGTAATATCTCTTGATCTGTCCTTTTGAGAAGTGATCTGTCTTTAATGATCATAGCCCAGATTCATGAATTTTGTTAGAAGTTACAAAACAGTGATATTCTAAAAGTATTCGTGCATTTTATTTAGCTGGAATGTTTCTATGAAGAGACTTACTTTCATCGTGATACGTGCATATAGTCCAGATAGGAAAAGAAAGATAGATGTTTGACTTTTTTCTCTTTAATAGCCAGCTTGCAAAATAAAGATCTCTAACATCCTCCAAAGACAACAAGCAAGTTTTATTGTTCTTGTTGTTTTGTTTTGTTTTGTTTTAGTATCATTACCAGTTGGTATCTTTATTATCAACTCATGGAAATGAACATATTTTACATGTTTCAGTCCACTGTAGTTATTATTCCTATTAATGCTCAAATTATTTGAATTTTTTCTTCTTTTTCTCTGCGCTTAAGTAAGATTGAGATTATGTGATTGTTAAAGGTTTGGTAGAGTTCCTATGTGAAACCATTTGAGTCTGGTTCTTTTTTGTAGGGGAGCTTTTTAATTACTCTCTCTATTTCTTCTATGGTAATTGATCTGTAAAGACTTTCTGTTTCTACTGGGATCAATTTAGGTAAGTGTATTTTTCTAGAAAATTATCTATTTCATTTAGGTTTTAAAATATTTTCGCATAGAGTTGAAAAAATATTCTCTTACATTTTTATTTTAGATTTCCTCTGCTTTGATGGTCTTCCCCACCCATCCACTGCTATTTCTAATTTAGTATGTGTATGCTATCTACCACTTATTTTCTTAATTAGTTTATCTGGTGGTTTGTATATTTTGTTGATTGTTTCAGCCCTGGGTTTATTTATTAGTCCTACTCTTTTTCCATTTCTAATTCATTAATTTCTGTTTTCATCTTTATTGATTCATTTCTTCTAGATTCTTTTTGCTTACTTTTTTGTTTTCATCTAGATTTTTGAGTGGTGAATGATTCATTTATTTTCATTTTTACTGATATAGGTACTTAATGCTAAACGTTTCCACTATTAACTGCTTTGGCTGAATACCATGGACTTGAGTATTTGTGTTTCCATTACTATTATTTTCAAGAAATTCTGTAATTGCATGTTGCACTTCTACCACTGACCAACAGCTGCTTATTAACATTTTTATTTTTTTTAATTTTTAAGTGGAGTGCTCTTTTTGGTTTATTATTTGTTAATAATTATTAGTTTTATGGTATTGTGATCAGAGAGTATTCCTTATGTTCTTTGGAACTAATTGAGGTTTTTCTTGTGGCCCAAGGTATGGTCACTTGAGAAGAAAGTGTTTCTATAGTATTGAAATCCATATTTCTACATAGATCTATAAGAGCTACCTTATTGGTTATATGTTTCGATCTCCTCCATCCTTACTGTCCACTTGATCTGTCTTGGATGAGAGAGACATATTAAAATCACCTGTTAGTAGTGGGTTTCTGTCTATTTCCCTTGCATCTCCTATTGTTAGGTGCATAAACATTAATAGCTGACATGACATCATTGCGAATTGTTGCCTTTAGCATCTTATAGTCCTCTTCTTTGTCTCCTTTAATACTTTTTTGTTTGAATTTCATCTTGTTATCTATCAAAATTGCAACTCTGCTTTTAAGCTTTAATTTGCATTTGCATTAATATCTTCATCTATCTTGTTATTTTTAACCTTTTGGGATCTCTTGTTTTAGGTGTGGCTCTTGTGTAGAGCAGAAAGTTGGATTTTGCTTTGTTAGCTAAATTGAAAAGCATTTTTCTAAATGGGTAAATTAAGCCCATTTACATTGATTGATATGTTTGACCTCAACTCTGTCATCTTATTTTATATTGTGACTAACTTTTAATATAACTTTTATCCCCTTTACTTTCCTTCTAGCTGCATAATCCCTTTACTGGGCAAAGTTCCACATGATTCGCTTTTGTTTCCACCATCCTTCATGCTGTTTTTGATGCTATTTTGTAGTTCACACTGATCATATATCCATCTTGTGATCCTAAAGCTTGGAAACCTCCTCAGCCTGTTAAAACACTTAGAGTCAAAGCATTAGTTTGCTGCAGTGTGTTCCATCACAAATGAAGGAGTTGTTTAGAGAGACTTACCCAGGCTTGCCTGACATAGGAATGAACCCGGAGTTTGGAAATTAAAAGACAAAGGGTGTTAGGAGGAGAGAGAAATGTTTCTGGGAGTGTTTTCCCTTACTTAATGAATTACTAGGAGATTTGTGGCTGCCCAGTCCGTCCGGGTAACTCTTTCAGCATGTGGACCCAGAAGTGTCATGAGCTTGCTCCACTATATCCTCGCTGCCCTTTCCGTGAACTGTGACACTTCCTGTCACCAGTTTATTTTCACTTCTCTCCTGGCAGCTGTCCACTGCAGTCGGCATGCATTTGAAATCATTTGCTACTTACTTGAGAATTCACGCTAGGGAGAAAGGGAAGAAAATAACCATTCCTGGGGACACCACATCGTCATGAATTTGAAAGAAAAGTCAACATTGAAGAAAGCTCATTTCCACTTTTTTTGCTACCCAAATGACTGTGGACTAAGAGACCCAGAGAATGCCAAATACACTATAGGAGAAGGGAAAGAAAAGTTCAAGGCAGTTGCAGGGGTGTCTTAATGAGGCTGCAACCCCTTGGCCCAGGCAGCTCTGCAGTCCATCACTCTCCCTCTCACGGCCACTCTTGGATTTGGCGCCTATTCTCCCACCACAGGCAGAAGCTGCACATGTTCAGGACTTTCTTGGGCTTTTTCTGGAGAGCTGTGGTGTGGTATTGGACATCTGGGTTTTGTTGTTTGTAAACTGGAAGCATAGGGAGTTGAAGCTGGGAGGGAACCTCAGAAGAAGGTATTATGCTCAGTGATCACAGCTGGAGCTCTGTGTTCAAATTATAGCTCAGACACTGTCTGGGTGACCTCTCAGAGCCTCAGTTTCCTTATCTAAACAACTGGGAGAACAATATACAGGGTTTTTGTAAGTCTGAAATGAGTTAATATAAGTCAGTGGTGCTCGAAGGGTGGTCCCCAGATCAGAAGCGTCAGCATTACCTGGTAACTTGTCAGAAATTCAAATGGTCAGGTCTCAGCTCCACCCACTAAATCAGAAACTTGGGGTGGACCCAACAATCAACAGCTGGTGTTCTGAAAAGCCCTCCAAGTAAGTTTAATGCCCATTTGAGAACCACTGATGTAAGTAAAGCATATAGCAGAGAGTCAGTAACATAGTAATTCCTAGGTAAATGGTAGCTATTAGCATTGATGTTATTTAGACCTCAGTTCAACCCTGTTTTTATAGTGGAATCAACAGGGCCCAGGGAGATGACAGTTTGCTCAAGAGCACAGTGAATTAGTGGCACAGCTGGGGTTGAACCAACTCTTTTGGTACCCTGAAAGGTGCCCTTCCCTGTCTGCTCTCTTTCTCTCCCTCACAAAATGTATAATGATAAACCAATGTGTTTTCCTTCTATTAAGTTTGGGAAGTAGAGATAACAGGTAAAACTAAAGCTAAAACTTGCCTACAACACTAAACTTTCCCCTCTCAAGAGACAGTATAGCTGACCTTTGATGTCATCTCTTATATTTTTTAATGTTCAATGTCAATACTTTTTACATACCTTAGATGTCAGTAAACAATGTAATATATATATATATATATATAATATGTATTGTTATACATATAATAAAATTGGGATCACACTGAATAATGGATTTAGAAGTCAACTAGTAATACTAGGTTTATAATTAATAAAAAAACTGCTCCCTTTCTCCTCCCAATTTTTGATCCCAGAGGCAACTATTTTCTGTTTTTCCAGCTATTCTTATATTTTATTCCATTTTTGTAAATAACATGCATATAGTACTCTTTCCTGATTTTCTCAGGCATATCCAGGAGCTGGTGAAGCAAGCACATTAGGTTCTATCAGCATGAGAGACTGCGGTACTTGATAGAAGGATAATGAGACTGGATATGTGGAGACTGACAGTCAGTCCCAAAATGATTCCATTGGAAAGTGAGGATGACTCTTTAAACCTCTGCCCATATACTGGATGGGGAAGGTGCTCACCCTTAAAGGAAGGAAAGATAGGTTGCAGAAACACAATGTAGTAGTAGATGTAGGAGGAAAAGACAATACTTGGAGCCAGAGTAAGGGGCTGCATCATCTAAAGGCTTGACAGGGGCTGGAGGATCCAACTCCCAGGAAGCTCACTCATGTGGTTGGCAGGTTGATGCTGGTTGTTGGCTGGAGGCCTTAGTTCCTCTCTACATGGAACTCTCCACAGGGCTACTTGAGTGTCCTTGTGACATGGTAGCTGGCTTACCCCACCGTGAGCACTTCAAAGGTGACAGAGTACCAGGTGGAAGTTGTATCCCTTTTATGACAGCCTCAGAAGTTACTTAGCATTACTTCTGCCACATTCTATTTGTTAGAAGTGAGTCACCAATGGCCCACATTCAAGGGAAGGGGAATTAAACTCTACCTTTTGAAGGCAAGCATGTCAAAGAATTTGCAGACATATTTTTTAAATCACTACTGCAACCAACATATCTGTTTCCATGGAAATAAATGAAAAAAATACTATGGTACTTTCTTCTATTTATGCAATATTTGAATTGCATAAAGAGAGGACTAATAGGATTCAAATCCTGTGTTAATTCCCACTTATTGCTAGTGGCACTGTGTTGCAAAGGATTCTGAGGACATATCCAAGTTGATAAGTCTGCCATAAATACCAGATGTCTTCTATAAATACCAGAGTAGGAAGTGCTGGCACATGAATCAAGTATTTGTTATTTCTGTGGCAGGGGTTCAACTCTGTGATCGAAACAAATGTGAATAAGACATAGACCTATCTCTCCAACTGTTTACAATCTATTTATTGAAGACTGTGATGGACAAATTGAGTTGCTCTCTGAATTCCATTTGTCTCTTCTTTCATAGTGATAGATCTATAGCTAGACACCTGGCTACCCAGTAGATACTTTTCCCAGCATTCTTTGAAATTAGGTGTGGCCATGCAACTAAGTTTTCTCCAAAGTAAGTAGAAATGATATATGCCACTTCTGGTCTGATGCCTTAACATTAGACCATACCTAGGAGATGGTGGAGAAAACATACAAAAGGAACCAAGGACCTTGAATGACCATGTATAGTATAGTCACCAGCTAATCTGAAAACTGCATCCTGGACTTTATCATGAGAGAGAGGTAAATGTTTTTGTTCTTTAAGAAACTGGTCTTGGGAAACTTTTTCTTACAGCAACTAATATAACAAACACAGAAGAGATATATAATATTATAAACACTACAAAATTTTCACATACTATAAGATAAACACACACCAAAAAAGCCATCATAAACTCATGTAAGGACCAAATGAATTATACTGAATATTGGAGTTATAGGTTCAACAGCAATAGCACCTAATTGTAAATAGTAATGACACCTACAATTATTGTAAAGGTTAAATGAGATAATACCTATGAAGTGCTTTGCACGGTACACAGAATAATATAAATGCTCAATAAATGTCTGCTATTTCATTCTTATGAATTCACTTGTAAACACTGGTGTCACATTTTGGCAAAAGGTATATATGCCAAGAATCGGACTGTCTTTTGGTACTTAAACATGATCCTGGTCCATTATTTGATTTGTTTTCACAGTTAGATCTATTTCTTGTGCATTAATCCATTACTTGATATGCAACCAGAATCATGTCTGAGGCAAGAAAGTTAATGCATAGCACAGATGTAGCCTTGGTCTCTGAGGAGTTAATTGTAGTCATGAACTTGAAAAAGTAAAACCATGAAAGGAATTTAAAGCATTAGAAGTAAAATCAGTAATTCTAGGTCTGGGCCAAGACAGTCTAAGTTGTGGAAGTATATTAACATTCATGAGCAGAGTTGTATAAGCGGTGATTTTTTTCATGAAGAAACACACTTAGTAGAGAAACACACAGTGCACAAATATATGATGGCAGAGAAGGTTTCTTCCCTGCTTCTCAAAGATCCCTCCGGAAGAACAGTGCAATGCAATTGTCTGGAATTATATGGTTGGTTCTATCTCAGCATCAGGAAGAAAGATACTTTCCCCTTTGTTCCTCCTGCACGCTCTTGTGAGGTGGGGGACCCTGACAGTCACTGGGCTAATGTGTGAAAGCTTGGGAGAAAAGTTGGAGGTCATAGCTGTGGGGAATGAGACAAAATATATGCTCAGTGTCCGCTCTCATTGAGCTTCTAATCTTATGGGACAGATGGAGGCTCACACAGGAAAAAACAGAAGGTGCAAACTATAAACCCACAGCTAATGAATGGTGAGAAGACGCCATCCAGGCTGAATGCTACAAGGAGGCAGAGAAAGAATTGCTCCTTGTGAACTGGGTTAGACCCATAAAACATTAGAGCTGGAAGGGACAAGCGACTTGGTATTGGTTTTCTTCTCGCGGTTGGTAATTGCTTATTAGTGCAATTCCTGCTCATATTGCGAAACGGCATACATTCCAGAGCCAGGTAGAGAAGGAAACTCACTGTGATTGCTTTCTTCTGGACAATGAGAGGCATTTTTTGTTTTGTTTTTTTTGGGGGGTGGTGTTTTTTTTTGTTTTGTTTTGTTTTTGGAATGGGGGGTTTGTAAGAAGAGGAAGACAAGGGGAATAAAAGAAAGAAGAGAGAGGACATTTGTGTCCCTTTTTGTGGTGCAAACTCTGAAGACGCCCCCAACCCATCCCACTGCCTCTCCTTTGGCCCAGTCTCTATTCAAGAGGAATCCAATGAACATATTTAAAGAGTCATACGGCCTTTCAATATATTTGTTTTTACCTGTATATAAACTATCACAAAATTTCTCACTGGGATTTGAAGCTTTCAGAGAGCTCTTCCATTCCAAAGATGGCTTTGTCTTTTGAAAGTCTGAGAAATATCCCTTCAGCTGTAGTTGAGATGTGAGAGAGTCAAGTTAGGGTAAAAAAAATTTTTTTTAGCTTAAAAAAATTCTCAGACATTTTTTGCTAAGCCATAAATCAACAGTGGTTGAATTAAAACAGATCAAGCTTGGCTTGGGTTTAGACCTCCATGAGGTCTCTGGCTAAGCTTAAAGGGGAAAAAGAAAAAGAAGTTAATACTTTTTTAAAAACCAACTCCTGTGAATGTCCAGTTGGAAGAGAGCAACTCCCACTTAATGAGAGTCGGCTCTTCTAATCACCCCTACATTTGTATCTACATAGCATTTCTTCACATTGGCCTCAAACCTGGTTTTCTGTCCTTTTCTTTATACATGCACCAAGACCAAGGAGAGAAAAGAAATGGAACTTGCTTAGAATCCAGAGCCCACCTTTCAGATAGTGTGGCTTGCCTGAATAATTGGTATCTAATCCTTAATATTAACTTCAATGAGAACATAAATATTGGTTACTTGGTCTCCGGCTTCCAAGCAGCAGCTTACAGAGAATGAACCATGATGATCCACTCCCCAAGACAGAATGTTGGGGCTGGACACGAGAAGGAGGCTATCTAGGGTGCTGACCATCTCTCTTTCTCCTCAATGGGTCCAATTGAATGAAAGCATCTTTGTTTTCAACACCAAAAACCAAGCAGAAAGTCATTATGAATAATTTTCAGAAGCAGTGTCTACACAGAACCATGGCCTCCACTGTTTGGATCACAAGTCTTTTGGGCATCTCTCTGAGTAGCAGCATAAAAGAAGTTTCCAGAACTGTTGGATTTTGGAGGCTACATATTACTTCCCAGGTGCTACAAGCATTTGATTCTGTGGGTCCACCACTTTGGAACTTGTATTACTTATGTAATGTAAGCATTTTATAATTCTATATGATTTTTTTCTTGTCTCCTTTTTTCTTTCTGTTTTTTTGCAATTTTATTACCTATGTTTAATTTGAGGGGATATATCTCAAATGGAGCCCTACGTCCCGCCCCTCTGCCCCCACCTCAAGTTACAACCATCAAGATCCTCCTTGCTTTCTTTTTTGGCGAATGAGCAGAACAGTTATTTCATGGACAATTTAAGTCCTGGAAAGCTAAACCCCGGAGAGATACTCCAGCACTGTTTATATAGGACAAACAACTATCCATTAGGCCCAAAAATCTCTAGGTAATTCACTTATCAAACATAACTGTAACAACATCATATAAAGAAAATGAAAAAAGTCTAATACCAAAAGAGTGTGCTTGGTCTCTTATCTTGACTACAAGCCTACTGCTTTGGCTGCTTTCAGCAAAGTTTCCAAGGACACAGCCTTTACAAAGCATATTAACACACTATTCAGCCTACAAAATGTTTAACGTTATTGAGTCAATTTAGCCTATAAGAAGGCTGAAAGTCACCATGTCTTTAATGTCTTTCTTGGTTCTGAGTGTCAAGCCTCTGTTAACTTCTTTGTTTCTGAAAGTCTCAGCATCAGTCCTTCCTGGAAGGTCCTGAAGCACCCCCTTCCCCCAAATTCTTTTATTTCTGTACCTGCTCTAACTTTTACAGTACAAACCTAAGATGTTGCTTTATTTCCATATTTCCAATTCTCTTCCCCTAGTCATGTAGATATGCAACGCATTATCATTTGGTAGAGCGGGGTGGGGGTTGGGGTTGGGGGGATGGGGGGGGATGCAGAAAACAGCCAGACATGGAATCTCACTTTGCATACATTCAATGTACAGATTCACCAGATCATAAATTAAATGTATTTCAAAAGTATGTTATTTGGAACTTAATGTGCTTCCCCTGCCCCAACCCCCCATAATCAGCATGCTATGAAGCAAATACAGTCTAAATGGTTCTTAGAAATCTGCTGTTTTTATTCTCAAGCTGAATGGTAATATCAGTTGCCCTCTTGTTTCCAATTATTTCTTTGTGTTACAGCCGGAATTCTAAGTTTTCGCTGAGAAATCCCAACACGAGGATGGCTTCTTTCCCAATTCAACCCCAGAAACTAGAAAAGAACCTGTACCCGTTACACCCCACATATAATGGCCACTAGCAAAAGACAAAACAACTTTTATCCGCTCCTCTTTCCAGGTCAGAGACAAAAGAGGACGCATTACAGTATTGTGGGTGAGAGATAAAAATGATTTCTACCTGCTGGAGCTTCAGGAATTTGTTTCCTCCTAAATAAATGACAATACTTCTGACCNAAGCCAGGCCATACAAGGTATAGATTGCTTGGCAGGTTTATGGATGGTTTCCTCACTGGGTCAGATGTCACTCATTTCAGGCCCAGGAGAGGGGCCACTTCTTGCCTAAGGCCAGGGCTGTGGAGTGGCGGGACAACGCTGTGACCCAGATTGTTCTTCCTCCCATGGCTCCAGGGACCCAGTCTGCAGCCTCAGGTGCACTGAGTGGTCTGCATTTATCACAGTCCGTTTATCACAGTCCGGGCTTCCCAAGAAGCAGGCAGCTGCCCCGCCCATCTGGGTGTCCTTGAGCCTCCGCCTGGTCAGAAGCGAGCGGACGAGGGGAATTTGGTCTGCCCTTGGAGGGAATGCTTACATACCTCAGGGAGGAGAATTTTTATCTTTTGTGGGAGAGAAATTAGGACCCCTTGGAAGAAGAGACTTGCTTTCCAGAAAAATGAAGGCTTGGGACAGGCTGTGAGATGTCCCTTGGTGACACGCCCCTACCCACCGGGACTGATGGAGCTGGAGCTGTGCTAAAACCCGTCATTCCACTCCACCCCTGCCGGCCCTTCCAAGGACCTGGAATTCCCAGGGAGCCTTAGAATCTCGTTGACAGCCCAGACGGGCCTGGGAGGAAGGGAGAGAGGGGAACCCAGGAATCAATCTCAACAGACAGAAGGAAAAGTGCGAAAAGAGGGAGCGAAGACTGGAGAGCAGGCACGGGTTCACATGCATTAGCTAGTAGGACACTCTCTGGAATCTAGACTCCTTCCTTCCCGTCTCCCCCTCCATACTTCTGGTCTGTCTCTGATTGCCCCCATCTATGTTCATTCATTCATTCATTCATTCATTCATTCATTTCATCAATATTACTGCGTGCCAAGCCATGCCAGGTGCTCAGGCGCAGACATGAGCCGAGGACAATGCCTGTCCTTGTGAAGCTCAGACAGACAGAGACCAAATAAACAAAATACAAATGAAAAATAAAATGCTAAGATGGAAAAGAACAGCCACTCTGAGCACATAATAGGGGGAAACTGGCATCATATTTTGGGGGTCCAGGGCCTATGGGATGAGATAGGGTTTCTTCCTCCTAAGTTTTTGTTTTGAAAATTTCAAACTTATAGAAAAGTTGCAAGAATATTACAAGGAATACCTTACACTCTTTATCTAGATTCAT
>NW_017731392.1:2400615-2401558 GCF_001890085.2 Hipposideros armiger | reverse complement strand
CCAATTCCCCAATAAAAATCTTAAAAAAAAAAGAATTAAATAAGACAATGTATAGAATGCACTTAACATATAGTAAGTGCCTAATGAATAGCAGCAGAGGTCTTCCTCCTCCTGGTCTCCTCCCAGGTAGTCGTGGGGGTGGGAGAGCACCTGGCTCATTACCAGGTCCCTAGAGGAGTTGGGGAATTTAGATGATAATTCCCCCAACCCCTCAGCAATGAGTCAGGTGCCAACCCAGGACCACCTGCGCTGTCCTGGCAGTGAAACCTTTCTCCCAACTACTGGAAGTCAAACATAGGCAGATTTCTTCAGGTTAAAACAAACAAACAAATAAAAAAAAATACTGGTTGAGTCTATGAAGATGGTTCGGTAAGCCACAGCTGCCCATCTTGGCTACCAATCAGTTCCAGCCACAAGTCAAACTGGCAGTAAATACAGGGCCCCCCTCCAAATGGTGGGGTGTGGAGGGAATAGGGGAGTGCTGCTGGTCAAACCAAAATGAAAGAAATGAAAGAAAAATGAGGAGATTGGTACATTTGATGATGGCTGAAAAAAATAAACTTTTAGGATGTCTTAACCACCCTTTAAATATAGATTCTAGTATTGGGTCTATTTTAAAAATAGTTTCCAAGATATTATAAAGGCCAATGTTTTCCAAACTGCAGAGGGCAACCCATTAATACAGTATAAAATCAATTTAGTGGGTTACTATCAGCGTTTTTTAAAAAAATTAGAATAGAATAGGACAGGATGCATTAAACAAGGTAATAGCAAGTATTGTTTCATGGAACTTGGTTGAGATATAAAGTCTATTTTTTTATTGTGGGCTGCAGTAGAAAATTTTGAAAGTCACTAATATAGTCAGGCTCTTATGAAGGATTATTTTCTTGTTAAAATATTATCTGTAGTCAACAAGAACAAGCTTTTTGTTGTTTATTTTTAA
>NW_017731392.1:2393496-2399530 GCF_001890085.2 Hipposideros armiger | reverse complement strand
AAAAAAACTGTAAGCTTTCTATTACCTCCTGAGAGGATTTGGGGTTCAGTTGTCCAGGACAGACTATCAAGTCAAACAAAATTGAGATTTACCAAAAAGTAAAGCACATGTGGTTATGTAAATATTGGTGCAAATGGTAAGAATTATTTAGAATTTCACTGATAAATGAGAGGTGGAATGACCCCCATGAATGGAATGATGGGGGAGGCAAATGGGGCCTTTTCCAATAGAGTCTGGTACATAGTAAGTGCCCAATAAATATTTTTTAATAAATAAAAATTATAATGCTACAGGGATAACCAGCCATGACTTTCAGAAAGCATTTGTGGAAGGAAAAAAACAAAACAAAAACAAAACCCACAACTCTTGGGAGGTTTGACCAATAAAATGACATTTAGCAAGAGTGATGGAAAGCAATACTTTGAGTAACTCCACATTCTGGGTATGACAGAGAGTTAGTACCTGTGCTGGTTATTCTCTGAATTCCATGTACCACTGCCCCACCCAACCCATTCCCTACCTTTTTCTGCCCTGTTCTGTGTCCTGGGAAGAAGACCCCTAGAGACTGCATCATCTGCCTGCCTTGACCTCTCCCTTGGCCACCTGGCTTCTGGTTGGGTGTGGCCAATGGTGATTAGCAGGTGGGAGGAGAAAGAGGACAGGGTATTTCTTACCTGCCCCTATTCTGCTTCAGCATCTGATTCTGGTAGAGGTAGCATCCCTCAGAGACTCTGGCTGTCACTGGCTCCCAGAGATGGTAATCAGTCCCCACTGTTACTGGTCTCTAGTACATCAGTTTCCCTTGTAGGCTCCCTCAACCCTGATTACCCCTCCATATATGGTCATTTCCCAAAAGTCTCCCATTTTGAACCATGTGAGGTTAATACTGTTTCCTGCCTGGATCTTGAGAGAGGGCTTGTACCTAACGCACATATACATTAGCTTTTGTCAAATTTAAGAATGACACCAAACATGAAAGCCAACAACTTTTCTAAGCACCATTTCGTCTATCTTTAATAAATGAAAAGGCATTTTAAGCTCTTGAGGAGCCTCGGAGTTATTGTAAATAGTGTTTACTCTTGCAGAGAACCGTAAACATTTTAGTGGTTAGGCTTCTGATTGGTTTCTGGATAAAGCGTTATGTCCTGTGATGTGACATAAGGATTGGTTAGGCCACATTAGCCTGTTGTTTAGGAAGGTACCTGAATAGGAATATTTGTGCCTTTGGGGTAAGCGAAAGGAGGAGTTTGGTGGTAACTAGGAAAAGGAGAGATTGGGTCTGGCTTCCTTTCCCTTGGAGTTTCAGCAAGGAATGGAGAATGAAAGGAGAATCTTTAAGAACAGTATAGTGGGCAATGGCATGGCTAGAAGTTTCTGGAAAGAGATTGAACGTGGCCCATGTTACAGGCTCACCAAAGCCCAACATGGCTGCCATGGCACTTACATTTCACCTCCTCTCTCTTCTTTTCTTCTTTTCTTCTTTTCTTCCTCTCCTCTTATTGCTATTGGCCACTCAACCATCTCAATCTTTTCTTCTCAGCTACTGGATGAACGTAGTTGCTCACCCTTCTCCAGCAACATCTTTCCTTTCACTATCATTGGACTTGTAGACTTGACTATTTTCTAGGGCTTATTTCCAACCCAGTACATCTAAGGTAGATGGCATGGTTGAGACAAGCAGAGGCTAGGTATAGACCAATAAACACTCTAGGACTAGTGAGGGTAGAAAATCAGCAGCCTGTCCCCAAGTGCAAGAGGACAAATCAGGGTAAAGTGCCTTCTTATTGGTGGAAGTGAGTTCCATGAGTACATGGAACACATCTGTCTTATTCATTGCTATATGCCTGTGCAGAGTACAGTGCAGGGCACATAATAGATGCTCAATAAATATTCATGTAATGCATGATGGTGTCAGAAACCAACCAGTAGCTTGTCTGAAACATCTTTGGCCTGAGTAGTGAACCTAAAGGTTAGGTGGGCAGACTCTAATAAAAGGCATATTCTCTCAAATTCAAAGGAGATTGTGACTCCAACATAATATACTTACATCTTAATTTGAAACACTTCACCAAAAACTGGAGCCTCCGCTGGGGAAGTTCCTTGGACCTACAGAGGCTCGTGTGTCCCCTCCTACACCTCCTTCCAGATGAAAGGGAGCCCATCTGGCACACACTGTAAACCAGATGTGCTGCAGGAACCAGCATAAAGGTCTCCCTGTGCTCACAATTCCTGTCTAGGAAGTCAGAGAACTTTTGGGAAATGCAGAGAAATGGCCAAATTGGTTTGCCATGGAATGTATAAACCCATCTGACCCCATGATTGGATTTCATCCTCTGACCACAAGAGTGCCAGGCAAGGGAAATGACTGAAGTTTTCCCCATCCAGGGCCCATGAAGACAAACTGATTGACTTTAAACTTTCAGGTTTTAATTTGCCCTCTACCCAGATGGCCTCTCGGGATGCATGGAACAGCCCTTCCCCCCCTGAAAACTCGTTTAAGTTTTTTCTCTTTGGTTTCTTTGAAGATGGTATTATCTGATGGAATTTTTAAAAAGTAATACATATTATTTTTCTAATTATAAAAGAAATACATATTTATTGTAGAAAGGTCTGGAAGTCCCAAGAAAATACATAAAAAAAAAACATTTAAAATTCAACTGTAATTCTTCTACCCAGAGATAACCTCACAGTTGACAGTTTGGTATATTTCTTATTGGATTTTTTAATATGACTATATGTAGGTGTAGGTATGTATTTTTTAAAATCAGAACAAATATTTTTCTAGCATAAATTATCCTGTTATAAATGAACATACTGGAACATAAACTTTCTCTCCACTCACCACCTCTGTCTACATTTCCCCAGGCTTGTTTTCTAAGAGAGGAATTAGTGAATCAAAGATGCAAATATTTTTGAAGCTCTTGTTGTAAATTGTCCAATTGCCCTCCAGAAAGGTTGTATCTATTTTTGCTCTACTTTTTGGCTTGATTTTATTTTGGAAGGAAGTTTGCTTCCTCCTCTTGGAGAGTGTTCTATGAGTTGAGGTCCTAGGGTAAGGTGAGGCTATTGAGTGACACAATCTGTCTGTGACAGTTGATGGTGTCCCACAGGTATGTTTCTCCTCTAGAGGGGAAGAGGTGTATTAGACCAGCTCAGAAATGCTTCCCATCCAAATATCCCATGATTCCTGAGTCAAAGTCTGTGCTCTCAGGGATCCTCAGCCTCCAGCTCCTTTCATGTATTTGGGTACCACGGTTCTTTTTGGCACTATTAACATATATTTTGTTTATTATAAGCACCAATATTTATAGAGAATCAAATAAATATACATGTTGAGGGTAAGATCTGGCAACAGTAAATATCTGATTTGGAGAAGGCAGATAAGACTTCACATACTCCATGGAAGGTCCTAGAAAGGGGTATGTCCAGGTTGGATGACAAATCCCAATTTCTCAATGCAGTAGACATTTAATGGCTTTTGGGCTGCCCTAGTGTCTGATTCTCTTTCTACATTTGGAGAACTCCCACCAAATGAACCTTGGAACAGTGTCTCCCCTTCCCCTGAAGCTGGATACTTGTTTTCCCAGCCTCTCTTGCGGTAGGACAGGAGCATGTGATGCCTGCCCCACACTCAGAATCGGGAGCGGGTGACTCATGAAACAAGATGAGCAGAGAATTCTTTCTGCGGTGGCAGGAGTGGCTGCAACATCCCGTTGGCTACAGTTGGTAGCTGCAGCTCCCAGGGTCCAGGTTAGTGGTATTGGTGAACAGTGCGGCAGTGTGGACTTGGCTGGAATCCTTAAAGCATTTGCTCTAAGCATTTCCTGCCCTGTTTTCTAAGCCTGTCCCCTAACATTCCCCATGATTCTGTGGGCTCCCTGATATCATTTCCATAAATTCTGTTTCTGCTTAAATCAATCTGATGCTTGCAACCAAGAATGCTGACTGATATATCTATAGCCTCTTCAGACTCAGTGTGCTTATCTATAAAATGGGACAAACGGTGCCACCTCAGAGCACTGAGATGAGAACTAATTAAAGCACATGAAGGCACCTAACCCCACACGATGGCACACAGTAGAAGCTCAACATACAGTGGAATGTCAGCCTTGTTTTTAGGCTCCCTTGCCCATAGAGATCAGGATATGTTGGAGAGAAGAAAGATCGAGCTATTTTACTCTCAATTGTAAATATCACTGTCATCATCTTGGTTATAACAGTCGTTCATCGACTGCCCTACTGTATTTCTGGCACTGTGCTAGGCAACATACAAGCTCTGCCTCTAATCCTCACAACAGTGCAAGGTAAGTATTCCTCCCATTTTACAGATGAAGAACCCGATACTCCAAATGATTAACAATTTCCCAAAGTTATCCCAAGGAATTAAAGTCCAATGGATCAGAAACTGTAGGAATTATGAAAAAGTTTAGAGTGTTCTCAGAAAGATTAAAGGATTTGAAATATAGCCATATAAAGACATCTATACATAGCTACTTCAACCATTTTGACCATACCAAAACTATTAAATGGTTTGATTGAGGTGGCAGCGTGCAAACTTGACCAAGGATCCTGTGAGTTGAGTCAAAGGGGCCAAATCGTTGGGCCTCTATTTAGACCTGAGAGTCTCGATGGGCACGGGATGGTGTTTATCAAAATCATCTTGAGAATTCTTTCAAACCACACATACCCGCCCTCCGCACCACCCTAAAGAAAAGGGATTGAGTGGCAACTGCTGATACAAGCAGATCCAGAGACCAGTCTAAAATGCCCTGCAATTTGGAGAAACACAAGAGAATTTTTTCTTTTCATGAAGACTCATAGTCCAGCTTTACTGTCTCTAGGCATTAGGAGAAAAAAATTTCCAAAGGTCAAAAATAAAAATACTAGTTCCGTACAATGCTGCTGGAGTGACATTGCAATGACAGGAAAATGTGAACTATGTGAGAAAGAGTCAGACACGCACGCAGACAAGCTCTCCTCAGAGCGGGAACTCCAGAGCTCCAGGCGTCTGGAAGGAGACTCCGACCCACCCAGAGAAGGCTGGTGCTGCTTGCATGTCTTAAAAGCTAGGCTATGCTTTGGCTTCTGAAATGAAAAATTACACCAAAAGACATGCCTGATTTTTATTAACTATCCTTAAAAGGAGTCTTTCACTAATTCTGGGGAAGATATTTTGCTTGAGTGTTTTCCCACTTTGGCAAACATGATCCAGTGGGCTTAGATTGAAGGGGTTTTGCCCTGGGCAAATGGTTGAGCACAAAAACCCTGCCGACTCCAGGAACAATTTAAAGAAGAGGGAAGAGATTTCCTTGAATTGATAGGGTAGAGCCAAAATAAATGGCTACTCTGGTTCTCTGGAGAAAACATTGCTGCATTTTTTTTCACAACAGAGATCGCTGATGCAATTGACCAGACAGCATACTAGTAGACCTGGGTCAAGATTCAAAGAGGCTGGGCTGAGTCCTCAAGCCTCTGAAGCTGGTTGCTCAGCAGCCATGTGACCAGAGCAAGGGAATGGGCGGAAATGGCTTTGGACAGGAGCCACCTTTGCAGCATGTGAACAGATCTGGGTTTTGACAGATTAAAGATGGTTCCTGCAGATAGGGCAGGAGTGGGTGGTGTCAGGGCATGTGCCCAAAGCTCTCCGTCAACAGTGGCAAAGCGAAAACGCACATGGACAGTATTGGATCAGCAGTGAAGATTTTGGAAGGCAATCTTAGCGAAAAGCCAGAGCAAGAGACGGGAGCAATAAATCAGGCCAGGAGAAAGTCTGAGTTGAAGGATGCTGCTGCCTGGTCTATCACTCCCCAGCCAGCGGAAGCACACGTGGGTCCCAGCCGGCGTTGACTCTAGCACCCTGCCAGCTTATTCTGGCTCTGAGAAAATGAGAACATCTTGGCTAAAGATGTGGGGGGCAGTGAGTGATTTTCAGTAAAATAGCTTTTCCCCAAAGGGGAAATCCAGGCCTGGGGGCTCTTATATCAAGCAAAGCCCCTAACCAAAGCATGGTGGCCCAGTGCTGAAGCTTACAGGG
>NW_017731392.1:2384007-2390631 GCF_001890085.2 Hipposideros armiger | reverse complement strand
AATTTCTGGGCCTCAGTTTCCTCAGTCATAAGCTACAGATTCTAACACATGTCATGTAGGACTGCTTAAGGTTTAGAGATAATATATATAAAGATATTGATACAGAGCAGATGACAAGTAACTGCTGGTTATGGTGACCTCTGGACAGCTATTAGGGGTCTTAAAAACTAAGGAAGAGGGAGTACCATATAGGCAGGTAAGTCACAGGAACAGAGCAGAGATCCATAGCAAGTGATACCATCTCTTCCTGCCCACTCCCTCTATCTCCACCATAAATTCACACCCATACAATTCCCTAACAACCCTAAATTCAGCCCTTCTGAAGCTGGTGCAGACCTTCTCAGCCTGACTCTCTCAGAAGTCTTGTTTCTTTCCTGTTTCCCCTTACATCTCCCTTTTATTTGGGAGTCACTGCCATGTGCACTTGCGTCCCTTGAGAACCTGAATCCCCACCTCACCCCTGTACAGACATGACCGAGGAGAGTGCAGACCTGACCATAGCTCCCATCCCCTGCTTTCACCTCCTAGTGTCTCCCCATAGAAGCGGCTCTCTTTCTACCCGACCTCTGCCTGACCGATCCCCATCGTTTCCCTGAAGTGCATTCTCCATGAATGCTTTCTGAACGAACAAAAACTCCCATCACTATTCACCATGTTATGAGCCCTTGAAAAGAATGCCACCAACTCCCCTCCTGTCCTGGCCTCATCAGGAGACACCCAGCCCCACTCCAGAGGGCAGGTCAACCAGAAGCAGGGCTATAAAATCTTCGCAGCCCAGGTCATTCAGCCACAAAGGTGGTGACCCTTGTTTTTCCTTCCAGCCTTACAACCCCAGGAAGACAGACCACCTTTAACTGGGTCAACCAAACTCCCAGCCTTCGTTCCACTCTCTCCCCCTTTATCACTGTGGTTCTCAGTTGGAGGCACTAAATTTATTGTGATGATTTATGTCTGGAAAGAAAAACAGAGAAAGTTGCACCGATTCTTGCCTGAACTGAACAAGGCCTTCCTGCATGGAAAAGCATACCAGTAAGGACGGTAGGATAACATCAGACTGACTCCACTGGGGGCTTTTTCTAAAAACTGTCCTGAGCTGGCTAGAGCTAAAATCCTAGCAACTCTGAGACAAAAGTCAGGAAAAAGGGAAACTGCTTTCAAAAAGCCAGTCCCATTTAACCCATGAGGAGCCATCTGTCACAGGACTTGACCTTCTCACCCCTTTTTTTCCTCTCTGCTTCCACAAATGACCAGGCATAGCCTTGCTTTCATGACCCCACAGACAAACTCTTAGGTAAATAGAGGGGAATAAAAAGCTGCCATATTAAAACACACCTTGCTCTGACCTACCTTCTTGCCCCAAACTGTCTGCCTCAAGTTGCTCCTGCTCGTTTACAAGCTGCACCATGAAAACCAACGAGAAACACAATTCCTTGTGACAAACGAAGAAAATGTTGATGCAACATGAAATCATGTTCCGTGATATTGAGGACTCGTTGGGGACAAGCTGAAGACACCCAAACCCAAGTGAGTTTGTTATCTTGTTTGCTTTACTCCTGAATGTAAACTGCACAAAAACAAGGCTTATAAAATGAGGGATTCTTGAAGTGTGTGTGTGTGTGTGTGTGTGTGTGTGTGTGTTTATTAATAGACAAGTGAAAGCACAGCATTATTCTCACTCCTGTGAAACTTTCGCTCCACCTACACTGTGTAACCAATCAAATCAAGCCTGAGTTATATGAGAACATGGATTTTAACTTTAACAAATACATAAAGTCATGACCCTTTTGTTTTGATATGCTGCCTGTTCCAGACAGGCAGAAAAGCCGCCACTAAAACCAAGAGGTATACAAGACTTCACAATCTATTAAGAAGATTAGCTGGCTTTCGTTTGTCCACTAATGATTAGTCACAAATATGCATTCCCTCAGAAGCCTTGGAGGTCAGGTAACTCAAGGAATAGTTTGGTTTAATTTTGTTTCCCTTTCTGTTTGATGCGTTACTGTTCACTGTAAATTAAGGGCTATTTTACATACACCCATTCCTAACTAGATTATATACAACATGACAAGCCACCTTAAATATTGTATGTTTTTTCACTTTCCACTATATTTGTTGAACTGCCTGCTGTGAAATTACAAAGTTCATGGTTCAGCTGAACTTTTGAACTCAAGTGAGGATTTGACACAGCAAAACAATCTAAATGAACCCAACACGAAGTTTTCATAGTCGAAACTGCTTTTCAGCCTATTGTCCGGGGTAATTGGGTAGGAAAGTTCTTTATTGATGTTGTAAAAACTACCAGTTTAATAACAGGCAGGGGGAGTGGAGAGGAGATGAGTGGATGTACCTTGGAGCGTCTAAAATCACGCTTCTCTGCGAGTTCACTGAACTCTACCTGACCCCATGAGGAAGGTCTCCCCAGGATAATCCACCAACTCCTGGGTTTGTGACCGAATGGCTTCAGCCAGCCAACTCTCACAGCAGAATGACTTCTCAAATGCTACACGAAATGATAATAATATTCATTTTTAAAATAGCTGCTACAATGTGTCAAATGGCTACCAAGTGTCAGATCCTTTATACACATATTTTTAATTCCATCTTTACAAAAACTCAATGAGAATACTATTACCATCTCTATTTTATAGATGAGAAAACTGGGACCAGAGAAATTAAGCAACTTGCCCAAGACCACATAGCCAGCATTTGGCTTCTCTGTGCCTCAGTTTTCTCAACTGCAAAACAAAATGCTGGACAAAGTGACCTCAGATTTGAAGTTTGAGTTCTGGCTTATGCACACGGGCCAATGGGAAAGGGATAATTCCATGTAAAAGACAAAAGAGCTTTCATTCACAAGATCTCATTTAACCCTAACAACCTATAAAGCAGGAAAGATGACCCCTACTGTACTGAAGAAAGCTTATTCTTTTTTCACCTCTTGACTGCAAAGTCAGTGTGATGTCATTCAGATTTCCTTGCTTCCACATCCCAAATTTTGATTGACTTTGAGAGTAAGGGTTGGCAGATTGGGGGTGAGAAGGAAGATTTGTTTTGCTTGACTAAATATCAAATTGTTTCCTACAGAGTTTTCATTTTAAAACCAAAAACATCACCTCCTGGATTTCGGTGCAAATGGGTCCCGAAAGCTTTCCTGCAGTGTGGTGCTAACTCCTGTTACCACCACGTGCCCACCACCACCCTTTGGTGTGACTGCCCCTCAGAAAGTGAACAAAGAAAGTCTGCTGGACACTCATAATTGAGATAAACTGTATAGAATGCTTAGTCTAGTCCTTTAATAAACACTTAACAAAATTACCTATTATTACATTTTTATTATTCCTCCTTTGAAAATAAGGACATGGGTGTGTGTGTGCGCGCACACACACACACACACACACACACACACACACACACACACACACACACCCCAGCCACACAAAGTCCAACAGGCTTTCTTGCTTATAATTTACATATGCCTCTTCTAAACAATATATAGTTAGATTTTGCTTTTTAATTTGACAATATTGTCATTTAATTGGACACTTCATCCATTAACATTTAAGGTAATTACTGATAGTACGGGTTAAAATCTACCATTTTATAATTTTCTAAGTTGTCCTAGGTGTCCTAGGTTTCTTTTGCCTCTTTTCGTGTCTTCTTTTGGATTAATCAAATATCGTTTCACTACTCCACGCAGCCCATCATTTGCTGGAAATATAAACACTTAGACTATGTTTCAGGGGCTACCCTAGAGATTATAACATGCATCTTTGATCTATCAAGTTCTAGTGTTATTTGATACTTTTACTCTGTCCTTATTAACTCCTCCATTAATGTTATGCCAAGACTATGTATTTGAACTCTCTCTATCTTGTTTTATATAGTCAATATTAATTTAAATTTACCAAATATTTGCCTTTGTTGTTGCTCTTATGTTTTCCTGCATCTCTGACATTCCATCTGGCATTATTTTTTTCTCTGCTTGAACAACACCATTTATATTTCCTTTTTGGCAGTCTGCTGATAATATATTTTCTTAACTTTTAATTGTCATTCTTAAACAATATATTCCTGGGTTTAGAATAGTAAGTTGCACATCAAAGATATCATNAAAAAAAAAAAATTAATAGTGAAATGCCAACAAAGCTCCCCAGTCACTCTGTCTAGTACAGTGTTTAAAAGCCTAGGGTTTAGAGTCAGATATCTGAGCCTCTGTTTATTCATCCATAGAGTAGGTGCAACCATTCCTGCCTCATAATGAAAGGACTAGACAAAGCACAAGACCTAGATGTGGCAACTGAGACCAATGACAGAAAAGTGCTATTCAAGGAAGCACGGCAACTCCTGAGAAAGAGGCGCCATTCTTTGAAATTCCCGAGTGAATGGCCAAGGAAAAGCAGAGAACAATCAACTTAGTAATTGTGTGTTGTTAAAAATAGATCCCCTAGAGAAACGATGGAAGGGAGGAAGAAAGGAAGGGAGAGAGGGAGGGTGGAAGGTAATCTCCTTTGGACTTCTTAGCCCTTGCCTGTTCCAATATACCCCTCACCATGAGGTCAGAGTGACCTTTCGAAACACAGATCCCTCTGACCAGGTCTTTCCCTTGTCCAGAATTTGCACTGGTTCCCCACACTCTTCAGGCCCAACCTTCCTCAGACAAGGGCCCATGCACTATGGCACCACCTGTCACCCGAGTCTCAAGCACTTCCTCCAGTGGTTCTCATGCATGATGTCGCTCAGCTGCCGCACACACATTCTTCACCCCTGGGCCTCTGGAAATGTTTGGAAATCTTTGGTTGTCGCTAGGTACAGAAGGAGTGTAAACTGTGTGCAGTGTAATTGCGGAGTGGGCAGTCTCCTATAACAGTCCTGGCCAAAATGCCAATAGCAGCCCTGCTTAAAAAACCCTGAGCCCCTCTGTGTCTTTTTTCCTGCAGTATCCCCTGCCTAAAATGTTCTCCTCCTCACTCCGTTCTACTTGACTGTTTCATGCTCAAAGGCCTAGTTCAAAATTGATCTTCTCTAGGAAGGCTTCCAGACCCCAGCACTCCATCAATGGCAGAACTGATGGTCCTTTCCTAAACACTCCTGTGAACCAGGCCCTCTGCAGGACTGGATTTATTCATGCTGGATTAGTTGGCACACCTGCTTTGCTACACCCTAAGGGCTGAGAGAGGTCCTCCTGAGTTTTGCATCCTCAGGGCCTGGCACTCGGTAAGGCTCAATTCATACTGAATGAAGGATGGAATGAAGACCTCTCGTTTTCTTTCTCATCCACGAGTCCATGTAAACCAAGTCTGGAGGGCAAGAGTCTATTTTCTCCAGGAAACTGCATGGGAGTTGCGAGATTAACTGAAATCACATTGCTACCGGCATTCTCAGACTTCACTGTGAACTGCACTGCTGAGACGTCTGCTCTCTCTTTACGTGTGTGTGTGTGTGTGTGTGTATTGAATTGTTCTTCTGGGTCATTAAAAGTTGCTTGATTTGGTTAATACCTTATTTATTTAATAATAGATTCCACCCTGGAAGCCAAGTTCAGGAACTAGGAGGCAGGGTTGCTATTTCTTTGATAGAGATCTCCTTGGCTCCAGTAATCTTAGTCCAGGCATGCTCTAGGAAACAGACTCAAATTGGAAATTTGGATTCCTCAGGGAGGTGGTATAGTGGTGGAGACAGACATATAAATAACTATATGAAGCAGAAGGCTGTCAGTGCTAAACAGAGGGACAAGCACACGGCTAGAATAGAAGAAGTGCTAAATAATATGTGGTGAATGAATAGAAACCAGCAATCAGTTTGAGAATAGAGGAGGCAGCAGAGACAGAAGCTATTCATATAATGATCATCTGTGTGTTAACTTAAGAGGCAGCTCAAACTGTGATTATGACATTTGATCATTGTCAGACATTAATTAGCTACAGATTCGTGCCCTTCAATCCCTTCTGCACACTGCTGTGAGGTTAATATTCTGAAAATATACTTCTTGCCTCCCTCCCCTCTACTTAATTTTCAATAGCTTCCCATCATCTACAGAGCAAAGTCCTTAGCCTGGCATCTGAGGGTCTTCCTCAACCTTCCAGCATGGGTCACGCCTCCCTTCCCATCCCCTACCTCTCTTCTGCACCACACTTCTACTCCAGGCAAAGAGATCAACTGACCACCCACCAAATATGATGGAGAGGCCCTGGTCTATATGTGAATTTGATCATGCTGTTCTCATCTAGAACGGCTTCCCCTTTCTCTCAAGTCCTCTGAATCCTGCCTTTTCAGCTTCAATTTCCTCTGTACACTCACTCAGTTGCTCAGTTTCCCAAAGTCACATCCTCCCAAATGGAACAGCTTATTTTTTCAGCCCGCTTCAGAGCTTGGCGGCCCTCACATCCAATCAACACTGGTGTAGAGGATGGACTACGTGATACAAACACAGTAACTGGGGCCCCTGCCTTGAGCACCATCACCGAGGCAGGCTAATGACCCTGGGAATGCAATAGGAGTTGAAGACTGCTTAGCAAACAGAGCCTGGTTTTTACTTACTTTTGTTTTTCTCATCAATGACAGGTCTCACTATCCTGGACTTAGTGAGTCCATTTAAAAAGTGCTTTATTCTTTTTTTTTTTTTTT
>NW_017731392.1:2371187-2376982 GCF_001890085.2 Hipposideros armiger | reverse complement strand
TGCTGCGCCCTCTACAGCTAAGTTGGTGAACAACAGCTCGACCTGGAGCTGGGCTGCCGTGAGCCGCTGGCAATGGGCGTAGGCTGCAGTGGGCTGGTCGGCAGCGGGCATGTGCTTTTGTTAGCTGCCATGAGCTGCCGTCCAATGGCCGGCAAGCAACTGCCTCACCCGTGAAGAGCGCAATGACAATACCAACATGGGCCAGTGAAGCGACATCCTCCACAACTAGACTGAAGAACAAAACGACAGCAACTGCTCTGTTCCCCTTCCCCGATTCCCCAACACTGTTCCCTCCCTGAACTCCCCAATAAAATCTTTTAAAACAAAAGAAAACCAAACAAACAAAAGTCTCATTATGTCCTTCTCTTACTTAACAACCTCTGTTGGGCCCCGTTACTGAAGTCCACATATCTTAGGGTACACATCATCAGAATCAAAACTCCTTCTCCAGCCTCATCTCTACATTTTCATCACACTAAATTTCCCACCTTTCTCTGAGTAAGCACAGTTTTCACGTCTCCATACATCTGCACATATTGTTTCTTCTGTCAAGAAAATCCTTTCCCCATGCCTAGAGAGTTTGAGGCCTGGCCAACCTTTCCTCAGTGTTCCAATGACTTTTTGCATGTATTCCCATAACAGTGGTTCAGTATAATCCAATTAACAAATACTTCATAAGCAACCAAGTGCTGAGCAAAGAGCTAGGCACTGGGGCCATGAAGATGAGATAGTCAGAGTCTTTGTTCTCAAGAAGCTCCCAGTCCAGTGGAGGCAATAACACTAATGCCATCATCATGAACACAGTACTAGAAAAGTAAAATACAACTTACAGAAAAATTAAATACACAAAGAGTTAGAAAGGTCAACCCAGTCTGGGTAAGCCAGAGAAACCAACATGACGATGGATGACTAGAGCACAACTGGAAGAGTATGAATCTGTGGATGAATGGGGTAAGGAGAGAACTAGTGGAGAAAACATTCCACAAGAGTACTCTTGCATAAAGTCAGGATAAGTATGCATCTATTTTTTTAGCATTTCTTGGTGAGAAATGAGATTGGAGCTATTTCACCTACAGAATCCATTACAGAATTCTGTACCAGATATACATTTAGAATAAATAGAATCAAAACTTACTGTGTAAAATATAAGATGGGGCACAATATTTCTTCACCAAAAGAGAGATGGTCACATTCTGCTCTCTTGGGATCACACATCACTACTAACATGTGAACCAAAAGCACTATGAGTGAATTCTACAAATCAGAATACAGCATCGAAGCAGACACAAAGATCAGGATTCAGTGAGGCACAAGGGGTGGCTGTTGTTGTGACAGTTTATAAGAAACGTGTATCAATTTGAAAAGTAAATTAATCTAGGGCCGGCCAAATGGCTCAGCTGGTTAAGAGCTTGCTCAAGAATGTGAGCTCTGAGCAACAGCAGTTCCAGTCCCTGCCCAAGCTGAGCTGCCGCTGAGCTGCCAACAGTAAATTAATCTATTAATAAAATAAGAATGTTCCTGCTACAACAACAACAAAAAAGAAACAAAATATGCAAATTGTAAATAGTTTTTATCAGATTATGCAAGAAGATGAAAAGGAGAAGTTTTGGAAGTTGTGTCTTGCTTCCAACTGGCTTTTGCTTGGACTTTGCTACCCCTGCTCCACCTGTACAGTTGGATTCATCATCAAGCACATAGAATAATTCAGAACCAAAACTAGGCTCAGAGTGTGCCCTGATAGAGATGCTATGGGCATCTTAAACAAGTAAATTAAAATGATTTCTCAACAGTGGTTGCTCCAGGATTTCAATAGATGAGTGATTTGGTGACAATATTCTAGTTAGTAGGGCAAGCCGGGGTCTTTTCAGAAGAGCAAGCATTGTTTATGCTTAAATTGTTTATTTGGAATAGTTTTGTGAAGGTTAATAGAGCTGATAGGTAAACTAAAGCCCCCATCCATCCCCTGCCACAAAAGCCATGTCAGGCACCACCACTGTTTATTAATCATCACTCAGCTTTTCAAAGGAATGGCCTCTACCAATGCTTCTCTTTCCCCCAGCTGTCCCTCAAGCCAGTTTCTACTCCTTCCGCTAAGGCTTTTTTCCCAAAGGTCACCAACACCAAAGAAAATAGTATTTTTGGCTTTTGTTCTCTTCAGCCTCTCCATAGAATTGATATCCTGACCACAGAATGCATAACCTTTCTGAAACTCTTTCTACACTGCCAACCATGGATTCAATGGCAACATAATTTGCTAGTTTTGGTTTTTTTCTCTGTCCTTTCTCAATTCTTGTTCTTTATTTTCTACCCCATTCCCCCACACACCTGAGAATTTTTCTAAGTTAAAGTTTGATCTCTTGTTAGTCTTCCATTTGGAATCCACCTATGCTGAAGGTTTTAATTATCACCTTCACACCAGAGGACACTAAAAACCTTTATGGTTTTAAAGCTCCAAAAGGACTTCGTTTCTATTTCTTGTCACATTGCATTTTAGTCCAGTGTTGGTAGGAGGAATAATCTGGACATGCTTGCTATTCCCAACAATAGTGAGAAGACTCCTACTGCTTTATCATTTAGCATCTTTAGGATAGGTTCCTTGTAGATGCATTTTATCGGTTTGAAGAAGTCAGCTCCTGTTACTGTAAGCTTTTACTGAAAGTTTGATGTTCCTTTGTTTGCTGTTGGGCTTTTTGCTTTTTTCGTGGTAAAGCACACATAAAATTTACTATTGGTGACATTTAGTACATTTACAATGTTGTGCAACCATCACCACCATTTAGTTCTAGAACATTTTTATCACCACAGAAGGAAATCCATACCCAGTAAGCAGTTGCGCGAAATCCATACCCAGTAAGCAGTTGCTCCCCATTTCCCCCCAGCTCCCATTAATCTGTTTTATGTCTCTACAGAATTGCATATTCTGGATATTTAAGATACATAGAATCATATTCCTTTTCATATATATGAATCATACAATATGACCTTTTGTGTCTGGCTTCTTTCGTTTAGCATAATTAAGATTCACCTATGTTTTAGCATGTATCAGTACTTTATTTCTTTTTTTTTTTNGTTCTTCAGTCTAGTTGTGGAGGATGTTGCTTCACTGGCCCATGTTGGTATTATCATTGCACTCTTCCCAAGTGAGGCAGTCGCTCACCGGCCAGTGGACGGCCGCTCATGGCGGCTCACGGCAGCTCGCGATAGCTCACACCCGCTGCCAGCCAGCCTCACTGCAGCCTACGCCATCACTGGCACTCATGGCAGCCCAGCTCCAGGTCGAGCTGTTGTACACCATCTTAACTGTAGAGGGTGCAACATCACTGGCCCTCATATGGGATCCGAACCGGGGCCCTGCTGCTCAGAGCTGGCATCCCAAGTCAACTCCTAATCAACATGCCACTCCACCAGCCCCTATGACCTGTATTCTTAATTTGTGTTATTGTATTTTTGAGTTCCAGATTTTATATTTTATTCTTTTTCAAATCTGCTGTGTCCTTTATTATAGTTCCCAGGTCTCTGCCAAAATTCTCAATCTTGTCCTTTTTTCCTTTGAATATTAAGCATAGTTATTTTAAAGTCTGTGTTTGAGAATTCCAATATCTAGATCCCATGTGGGTCTGTTGTACTATCTGTTGTTTCTCCTGGTTTAGTTCATGTTGTCTTGTCTTCATGTGTGGTTGGTTATTTTTTTTATTGTGCACCACATGTTGTGTTTGGAAAATTATTTGTAGATGTATTCTGAGATCCAGGGTATTATCTTCCTCTAGACAGGATTTACATTTGCTTGTTATGGGTGAATAGGGACGCTAGTAATCTAGGTTTACCCTAATCCAATTTCAAGGACTGATACCATTCAAAGATGATCTGAGAATGCCCAAAGGTGACTCTTACTCTTAACGTGCAGCCTTTCAACCCAAAGGGGCGGTGGTGGAAAGGGTCAGCTTTCTACTTTCATAGGCCTTGAATTCCAACTTTTGCTCCCTTAGCCACATGGGACTGTTAAAAGTGCTGGTTAGCTTCTCAATTGCCTTCTTCCATGAACACCATAAATGCTTTCCTCTGGATTTCCTTCTTCTCCTGGATTTTGGACCAGTAGTTTTCACTATCTCTTTGTCTCTTGGATGCCTAAAAAAAATGTTTTTAATATATTTTGTTTAGCTTTTCTAGTTATTCTCAGCAGGGGTAATTGGCCTGAGATATACCTACTCTACATTTATTGACATTGGAAGTTTTCAAATTTTTAAAAAATATTCTTTACTTTGATATTGTTCTCTTCCTAGATATCCTTCTGCATTAAAATCCTTTTTCTATTATGAAGTGATGACCAGAGTGGATGAAAGTTTTATTTTGGTGTGTTCTGTTTTTAATGTCTTATTTGACAACAACAACAAAAAAATGTCAATCTAATGTCAGACCGCAAAATTATTTTGAAGTTTTAATGATTCATAAAATTTGTAAGTTTAGGACCATTGCATTATTATAACAAACCTACAGAGTGAGTACCATCCCTGGCCATAAACTGGCTCTTTGGAGGACTTCATGGTGATCTGAGGTCCTTTCACTCACTCTGCCCACCTGTGGGGATCTATCATGGATGAGCTGGGAAGACACACTCAGTAGACACACCAGAGTACTTTCAGCTCATAATTTGCTTTTCCATGTTGCTGCATTACCCCATTTCAGGCAGGGATGAATTTCCCAGTGGCGGTTATCCATGTTGTGACGATGTGCTTCCCCAGAAGAGGGAAGTGGCTGATTCCCAGGAACCAGCAGTAGCAGACAGGCTTGGCTCCTAAAACAGACAGTGTGGCTCCTCATAGGCGGAGTAGAAAGCAGAGAGGCCAAGCCACAAACAGAAGCAGCCTCAGCAGACACTGGGCACACACAAAACCAAAGGCTAGGCCTCCCACAGCCACACCATGTGGAGGTCTCCTCCCTCAGGGCAGCCCCAGTGGGAAGCACAGCCACCAGCAGTATCTTCTACAGACAAGATGTAGTGTGAGAACCATGACCCACCCACTCTAGGAAACAGGTTGGCAAAGGAATAGCTTTTCCTAAGTGAACAGCATGCCAAATCCTCTAATGACAAGAGACTTCAATACATCTTCCTCTCTTGGGAAAGTCTAAACTTTTAAATGCAGACTAAGTATAATAGCAATCCCTGTGTTACTTCCAGGCATTTTACTAAATGTTTGTACAAATATTAAATAATCCTGTGTGATTTTGTGAGGTACCATTATTCTCATTTTACAGATTAGAAAATTGAGGATTGGAGAAATTAAGAAACACAGCCAAAGAACATAGCTTGACATGGTGGAGAAAGTGTTAAAAAATGAAGATTATTTGTTCTAAAGCCCACGCCACACTGCTTTTTTAAGAATCCCCTTAGAAGCAACAAAGAGATCCATTAAACACCCACATCTATAATCCTAAAAGAAACTAACTGTTTCTGGCCACTTGAGGAACCTCCCAGCTTCACAGATACTCTTCCCTTTGTTTTCATCCCTTCCAATTCTCTGTTGTCTCTTGGCCAGGTGGCTTCTGGACACAACTTTGCCCTTCTGGGCCCCTGCTTGTCCAGTGTAATTCTTCCCACTGAAAAACATGAGATCTATTTTTCTAGGCTCAAACTTCTGACATTCCTCTAAGGGCTTCCTTTTCACTTCTGGTTTCTGTTCAGAAGACCATGCCTAGACCTAGTGTGATTTGTAAGACTATGACAATTGACAGTCATAATGCCCAATAAAAAATTTAGCCCTTTCTACTTCTGGAACACATAAAGGAAATGATCTTAC
>NW_017731392.1:2364463-2365582 GCF_001890085.2 Hipposideros armiger | reverse complement strand
GTTCAGCATCTTAGCTGTAGAGGGCAGTGTCACTGGCCCTCACATGTGGGATCCGAACCGGGGCCCTCTGGTGTCCCAAGCCAGCTCTTAACCAACACGCCACTCGGCTGACCCTTAACTATTATTAGGTACTCTTTAATTTCTTTCAGCAATGTTTTGTAGGTTTTTAGTGTGCAAGTCTTGCATCTCCCTGGCTAAATTAATTCCTATGTATTTTGTTCTTGTTTGTTTTTAATTACAAGAAAAGGTGTTAATTTTATTAAATGTTGTTTTCAGTCTATGACCTTATGGTTTTTCCTTTAATTTGTTAATATGGTGAATTACATTGTTAGATTTCCTAAAATTGAACCATCCTTGTAACCCTGGCATAAACTTACTTGATCATGACATATTATGCTTTTTATACACTGCTGGATGAAGGAAGGAAAGGATAGAGAAGTAGAGATCAGAGAAATGGGAATGAAAATCACAGACTTGGTGACTGATTGGATGTAAGGACTAAAGAATAAACAAGGATGATGCCTATGTTTCTGATTTAAATAACTGAGTTGACAGTAGTGCCATTCACTCAGATGAGTTGGAATATATTTGGGAAGATGATATATTCTTTTGGGGACACAGTGAATTTGGATGTCTTTGGGACAGTGCCAGGGAATTTAGAATATTGACCCAAGGTTATTTGAAATAATAGGCAATGAACTCTCAATGGGTAAAGGAAGTGAAAATAGAGGTGTGGTATAACAGATGCTATGAGTTGTTTGCCTAGTATCCATTATCCCTTTGTTCCTAATGAAACACTGATATCATTGGGAGGCCAAGCTTAAAAAACAACCAAAACACCAACTTTATTTTTCAGCATGTCTTGCAGCTAGGAGTGGGTAGTCATTTGACACAGTCTGGCGAAACAGACAAAAGGAGCAGTTACTGGGTGGGGCTTCCAGAAATGCTCTTTTTTAAAAGCTGATGTGGGGCCGATGACTGGCGTGGTGGTTAAGAGCTGGCTTGGGATGCCAGAGGGCCCTGGTTCAGATCCCACATATGAAGGCCAGTGACGCTGCCCTCTACAGCTAAGATGCTGAACAACAGCTCAACCTGGAGCTGGGCTGCCGTGAGTTGCCG
>NW_017731392.1:2362057-2364106 GCF_001890085.2 Hipposideros armiger | reverse complement strand
CTGGCGTCCCAAGCCAGCTCTTAACCAACGCTCCACTAGGCCGGCCCAGTGCTTTATTTCTTTATTCAAATAATATTTTCCTTATCCACGTTTTGTTTATCCATTGTCAGTTGATGGACATTTGGATTTTTCCATCTTTTAGCTATTATGAATAGTGCTGCTGTGAACATTCATGTACAAGTTTTTGTTCTAACACCTGTTTTCAATTCTTTTGGGTATACACCCAGGAATGGAATGATTGGGTCAGATGGTGATGCTATGTTTAAATTATGGAAGAACTGCCAAAATGTTTTCCACAGTGTTTGTACCATTTTATATTCCCACCAGCAATCTATGAGTTCCAGTTTCTCCACATCCTCACCACCCCTTGTTATTTTCCTTTTTTTATTATTATTATAGCTGTCCTGGTGAATGTGAAGTGGTATTTCATTGTAACTTTGATTTGTATTTTCCTAATGACTAATGATGTTGAGTATCTTTTCATATACTTGTGAGGCATTTGTATTTCTTCTTTGGAGAAATGTCTATTCAAAGCATTTGCCCATTTTTAAATTGAGTTGTTTACCTTTTTGTTATTCAATTGCAAGAGCTATTTATATATTCTGAATACTAAACCCTTATCAGATATATGATTTGCAAATAACTTCTCCCATTCTATAGGTTGTCTTTTCACTTTTTTGATAGTGTCCTTTGATGTATTAAAGTTTTTAATTTTGATAAAATCCAATTTATCTATTTTTCCTTTTGTTGCTGTGCTTTTGGTATCATACCTAAGAAACTATTGCCAGGTCCAATATTATGAAGACTTACTCCTGTTTTCTTCCAAGAATTTTATTGTTTTATCTTTTAAATTGGGCCTTTTAGCCATTTTAAGTTAATTTTTAATATGGTGTGAGTTAAGGATTAACTTTTTTTTTTTAATGGGGAATTTGGGGAGTGAAACAGTGTTGGGGAATTGGGAAAGGGGACCAGCCAAATTGTTGTTCTTCAATCTTCATTGTGGAGGGCACCAGTCACCATCTGGCTCCCCGTCAGCAGCTCGTGGCCTCTTAACTCAAGGTGCTGTGTTACAATCTAAGTTGCAGGTGGGCGTAGCCACCATCCCATGCAGGAGTCGAACCGGCAGCCTTGTTGTTAACAGCACATATTCCATCCACTGAGCCATCCAGGTGGCAGCTCAGCTCAAGGTGCTGAGTTCAGTCTTGGTTGTGGGTGGGCATAGCCCACCATCAAACAGGCAGTCTTGTTGTTAGGAACACATGCACTCACCAGCTGAGCCATCCTGTCACCTGTTGGAAGCTCAGCTCAGGCGCAGTGTCACTGGCCCATGTGGGAATCAAACTGTTGCTCAGAGCTCACACTCAAGCTAACTCTTAACCAACTGAGCCACTCGGCTGGTCAAGGATTAACTTTCTTTTCTTCCTTGGATATCCAGTTGTCTCAGCATAATTTGTTAAAGAGACTATTTCCCCCTCCCTCACCCCCAATTGAATAATCTTGGCATCATTTTCAAAAATAAATTGATCATAAATGTTGAGTTTGTATCTAGACTCTCAATTTCATTCCATTGATCTATGTTTTTATCCTTATTCTGTCTTTATTTATTTATTTGTTTATTTATTTGTTTGTTTATTTTTTTGGCTGAGCCATCCTGCCACCTGTTGGCAGCTCAGCTGCAGCTCAGCTCGGGCTGGGAATCGAACTGCTGCTGCTCAGAGCTCAAACTCTTCAGCGAGCTCTTAACCAACTGAGCCACTTGGCGGCCTCTTATTCTGTCTATATTACTGTAGCTTTGCAATTGGGAAGTACATTCTGAAATTAGAAAGTGTAAGCCCTCAAATTTTGTTTTTCTTTTTCAAAATTGTTTTGACTATTTGAAGTATTTGAAGTTCTTTGCAATTTCATATGAATTTTAGGATCACCTTTTCCATTTGGGAAAAAAAAAAGGATACTGGAATTTTGATAATGATTACACTGAATCTGTAGATCTCTTTGATAATATTTCCATCTTAACAATATTAAGCCTTCCAATCCATGAACACAAGATGA
>NW_017731392.1:2336079-2358077 GCF_001890085.2 Hipposideros armiger | reverse complement strand
ACTGGCCCTCATATGTGGGATCTGAACCGGGGCCCTCTGGCATCCCAAGCCAGTTCTTAACCATCACGCCACTCGGCCGGCCCACCTGGGCCTCTTTTGATGGAGGACTCCACTCAGGCTGTCAGGATTGCTTTCCCTGGGAGCCCTGGACAAACACAAGAGCCTGGGAATTTACACCTCCCTGGAGGCAGCCCTTAACTAATGACAATTGTTCTTTATCAGAACAATCCAGGAGTGACTTACATGTCCCAGAGAATGGGGGTTGACCCATAGTCATCCTGTGTGGGTCTTTACTTGAGTTACTTGATAGAGCACCCTTGGTTGGCTTCTTCCCCTCCCTGCCCCACTCCCCACTCCATTCTGGCTTTTCCTGGAAACATTTGTGAACAAATTACTTGACGAGGATCTTCCATATCTCAGGGTTTGTTTCTGGGGAACTGTGTACTTCACAGCAATGGTACCCACCACCGTGCTGCTCATGGGTGCATGATAAATATTTGGGGGGAGAAAGAGAGAGAGAGATAGAAAAGAAAGACATTCTGGCATGACATGAACTACTTTTGTCCATAGACAAGAATCCCCAGCCTGGCTAGGACTGTATACGGTCAGAATAGAAAACTCACTCTAGAAAAATCATTATAACCTGGGGGCAGATAAAGCCAATACTTTGTTCTGTGAGTAGAATTTCCTCTTCGTTTCCTTTCGTAAACACCTCCACAAACCACATGTATTGGGTATAAAGTCTCTGACTCAGGCCCGAAGGAAGTTCAATGTTAGGTCAAAAAGCAGGGAAAGGTTGGTGAGAGAGCATGCCCAGAGAGCAGGTCCAAGGGAGGCAGTGGCCAGAGAATACCACCATCCAGCCTTCCGTGGAAAACCAGAAAAGGTGGCACTGGGACCAGTGCCCCATGTTTGGCAAATGTCCTGCCTCCCTCCAATCTCTTATTTATATTCTATCACAGTGACCTTTCTGGGATGTAGTTAGGGAAGACATTGCAGAGAAGGTGGCATTTGTGCCAGGTCATCATGGCAAAATAATGCCCCCTCCCCAAAGATGTCCATGTCCTTATACCCTGAACTTGTGCCTATGTTATCTTACAAGGGACTTTGCAGGTGTGATTTAGCTAAGGATCTAGAGATGGGAGATTATTCTGGATTATCTTGGTGGGCCCAATGTAATCACAAGGGCCCTTTTAAGAGGCAGGCAGGAGGGTCAGAAAGAGAGAAGATGTGATGACAGAAGCAGAGGTTAGAATGATGTGGCCATGAACCAAGGAATGCAGGCAACTTCGAGAAGGAACACAGCTCTGCCAACACCTTTATTATAGCCTCATAAGACCCATTTCAGACTTCTGAACACCAGAAATGTGAGATAATAAATTTGTTGTTTTAAGCCACAAAATCTTTGGCAATTTGCTACAGAAGCATTAAGAAACTAATGCAGTCATGAAGGATGAAGATGAGTTTTCCAGAAAAAAAGTGGGGAAGCCAGACATTTTTGAGAACAAATACAAAGGCCGCTGTAGGCGTGGCAGAACGTGGTTAAGGAACTAGTAAACGCCTCCAAGTGCCAGAAAACCCGGCTGTGGACACTGTTGCCTGTCCAGCATCAGTTCCCTCTAATTCCTTCTTAATAAAATTGCAGTTTTGATCAGGTCCCCCCTTTTACCCCAAGAAGGCATGTGCCTCAGGGGAAGCTGCCACCACTCCCCTCTTGGGAGATGGAGCGGAGAGTGGTTGGTCTGAGAGTGATGCCAGCCTCTCACCAGTTCTGGCCAATGAGAGATGCAGGAAATTTTGCCAGGGAGGGAGGCTCTGAGGAACGTTTCCTCCTTTCTTTATCTGTATGTTAGGTCTGGCAGTGATGCCTGGAAGGGGAGTGAAAGAACCTGGCTCTTCACCAATATCACGGAGTCCTTGAAACAAGCAACCTGAAGTTGGCCCTACTAGTGAACTCCCTCTATCTCGAGATAATACATTTTTGTATTGCATAAGTAGCAGTTTCTGTCACTTGCAGCCAAAAGCATCCTAACTGGTAGAGCTAATCTAGAAGGTTGAGGTCAGAATACAAAAGGTCTTGAAGGCCACAATAGGAGGTGAGAAATGTAGGCACCTATCATGGAGGAATTAGAGGTTTTTAACAGAGGAGTGACCTTCAAACTTGTATTTGGGATAAACGACTGTTGGCTCACAGAAAGTAGGATTGGGGAGAGACTGGATTGGAGAAGGGTAGAGGGCCAGCGCAACAGTCCAGGTGGAAGGATTAGGAAAGTCTGAATGAAAGCAAAAGGGCTGGCTTGGGGGTGGGTAGACAGAGGAGGGAGGCGATTCAGGTGTCAGAGGGCTTGGAATCTGAGTGCGTGTAGAGGATGACAAGTTGGAGATGACTGCAGGAGTTTAAAAACAATACTCATTACTGTAATCCCAAGAATTAAGTATTTTAAATGCCTTTTAATGTCTACACCTGTATTAAAGGGAAGCTTCAAGTTTCCTTCCCCACACCTTCAGCTGGGCTGCAGCCTGTATTTAGAGTAAGTCAAAAGAAACAATGATTGAAGTCAACACAGATGTTAAGAGTAAGATTAACACCCAGAAAAGCTGCAGGGTCCATAACCTTACCCCAGAGCAAGAAGCTAACAGGTTCTCCTTTTTCTCTTCTTTCGTCTCTTGGACATGTAAGAAAATGTGTTCCAGCTTAAACACCTGGAAGTGCACCAGGGCCTTTGCTTTACTTTTTGTTCTCCTGTTTTCCATCAAGGGACAACCCAAGCAGTGTACTTGGCAATGACATTAGCACTTCTGCGGTAGCCACGCCAGTGGTGTCACTCTTCGATTTAAAAAAAAAAAAAAAAGGAATCACTTCATTTCAGATTTTTTGCCCCAGGTCAGAGATTCCTTTGTCAGGTAAAAATGTCATTATAGGCATGGAAATTGAGACCCAGTGCTCACATATTCCAAATGGCACCTGACTTCTGGCTCTCCATTAGTAAGAAAATGCCGCAAGATGCTGAAAAATGATTAATCGTCCTAACACTGTAAAGTGAAGAGTGATCAACACCACCACAATCTGAAGTATGAAGAATATCTGTGGACAAACTGCACGTTTAACATCATAAAAGATGCACGATGAAAAATTTCTGCTGGAGAAGCAGCTAAGGGTTTGCCTTCTCCTTCAGCCTGACTCCCGGTCAGCCCCTATATTTATATATGTTAATATATTACAGTTTGAGATTTTCAGGTGATATTTCACCGATGACATTTTTAATCTGCCTCAAAATGTAAACATAGCAAGGGTGTTCTACAGACACGCTGCCTGGAGCAACTGTCAAATGGAAAATTCAGTGGAAAGTTTAGCCTGTCTCCAGTTTAACTAAGTTGAGGAATGCGGCAAAAACAGGTGTTGTCTGACACAAGTAATAATTATCTTTCACCTTGATGGATGTTAGTTTAATCTGTTCCTTACACGGTAGCTTGGTCTCAGCTGACTGGATTTAGTGCCAAAAAAGCAGATGAGAGGGTGAGTGTGGCTGGTATGTGACACTTTACAAGACAAGGCTTAGGGGACAATTTTGATTGATTTTCATAAGGCTATTTAATCATTTCTCCTGTTTGCCCAATAAATTTTTAAATCTAGATGGATATCCTGGTACTCTGTTAAATGTACTAACATTTTCATTAATGGGTTTTTAAAGAGTTTCATTGAGAGGTTGATTCAATTCAATGACTTTAACAGAAAAGAGAAAATGAGTTATTAAAACATTTTCCTAAGACATGAATAGACCCAATATATGAATGCTCCCAGATAAATTACTCAGCTAGAGGAACTGCAATGGTAGCTGATCATAAGCAGCCTTATTCAACTTTTTCAAACTGGAGGGCTTATAATTTGAGATTTTACTCATGTATCTGGCAGTCCCAGAGAGGCCTGTCTGTGCTAAAAGCAGCATTGTCACTATATGACTTTTCTGGCAGTTTGTTTGTTTGTTTGTTTGTCTGTTTGTTTTAGCAATGACAAGCAATTCAAGAAGATGCTGATTTTAACAATCATTTAGACACAGTCTTTTCAGAAGGGGAAATGGTTTATCACCCACAAATGGCAGGTATAAGTATTGTAGATCATCTTCAAAGCAAGGTCTATGAAGCTGATTAATTCATGGGATATTTAGGTTCCTCCCACAAAAGACAGTAGACGTAATGGGTAAGGCTGGCACCCTGAATTGCCTGGCTCTTGGCTGCTTCACCCACTAGCTGGGTGGCCTTAGACAAGGCACTTACCTCCTCTAAGCCTCAGTTTTCTCATCTGCAAAATGGGGATAATGACACTGCCTACTTCGTGTTAGATTTAGAAAACATGATATGACCCCATGGGGGATAAAATGATGACTATGACACACACGGGTGCATGTGTGCTCTCTCAAAGGACTTACAACACAACGAGGGAAGCAGAGGCACATTGCTGAGTGAGTGCGATAATGAGCAAGTATAATGTATAAATAAAGAATTCTGGGAGCAAGGAATGATTTCTCCTAACATTAACAGGGCCTTAAAAAATGAATAGGATCTCTGCAAGAAGGGGACTTCAGCAGGCAGAGGGAGATGAGCTGCTGTGGTGGAGAAGTACAAAGAGTAATCTCCCCACTGCTAGAACAGTGTGAAGGAAACCAAGCAAGGTTTGCCCTGACATGTACCCCTGCACCAAATGCAAAGTGCGGGGAATAGTCAGGGCTTTTGAGAAATACTGTTCCCATCGCCCCAGAGCAGGCTGTTTGAACAAGCTCCGAACAGAGCCATCAATTTGATGCAGAGGAATCAGCCATGAGCTATATACAAACCAGTGTCTTCTCTGGGCCCAGCCTCAGGACCAGAGGCCACGAGGACCAAAAAGCTGGTGGGAGAGCTGGCAGGGAAGTGGGTCCTGTGTGCACATTCCTCAGATGCCCCGTGCTTTAACCCTCCAGTGAGCCCAATGGGTCACATTGATAGCCATACTGCCCAGTCTTTGCCCAGGATTTCACTCCCAACTATTCCCTCCAGGAGTTCCATCTGGGAGACTGCTCTCCAACAATAATGGCTAACATTTACTGAGCAACTACTATGTGCCAGGCACTATTCCAGGCTCTCCACAATCCAGAAGGCAGGTACTTTATGGAGAGGTGGAATTCCCATTCCATGATTCTGTCCTCTCACTCAGGACTACACTGCCTCGCTGCCCTGCGATTGCTGTGGCTGCTATCGTCCTGGCTTCCACAGTGCCCTGCCTGGGCTGCCACCATACTCCTCCAGGCCACCTACCTCCAAGGATCTTCTGTTCCCTGGGGTTCCCATAACAGAGGTGTTGGGTTCAAGTGACAATTCTTACCTTAGCACACATCCCTTTTCTAGAGCACCTGTTGGGGAAAGGGTTGGGGAAGGGGTGGGCATGGGAATGGAGCCAACACATACCTGGAGACCCCTAATTCCTCTTAGCCCCACTGTTTAATCTGACTATCTCTGACAAATGTCTTCAGTCCAGGTGACTTCCTCTTTAGGGACTGCATGTGTTCTCTTTAGGGACTGCATGATCGTCCCTCAAGCCTGACACGCACTGGAGATTCCTCTCTCCAGGCTATTGGACAGAACTTAATATGTCTAAACCTAAATTGTGAGCCAAGTTCAAGTCTCCCCTCCAGGCCCAAATAAATAAGATGAGGTTGGGCCTCTAGTTCAGTGTTCCTAAATGGCCCATGAAAGAAAAGAAGTTTCCATGACATTCTATAAGAGACACTTGTGTCCAGAGCATACAGAAGCCCTCTAGAGATGGTTATCTCTACCTCAGTCTCAAACACCGTATTCCCTGTATAGAGACAGGCCTATAATTCTGAGGTCTCCTTAGAGGCCTAGGTCTGTGCTGATGTCTTTGACAGGAGACAAAGAAAGACCTGCCTCATCCCAGAGCACAGGATATACTGCCTGCCTTTACCTGCCCATGCACACCCAGGATGCATCATTCGCTCTAGAGCCAGGGGAAAATGGCCCAGTATGATCAGGAATTATTAATACATAATGATTAAATCAATAATATTTGATGACAAGTACATGATGATATTAAAACTTTAGTGTTCTGAATATAAAAATACCTAGAATTGGGAGAAGGGGGCATTTCCCATCCCAAGCGGTTCTTCCAAAAACAATAATAAGTGGGTACAATTATTTTATTTATTTTTTAAGCAGAACATTGGCACTTAGAGAGGGAAAACAACTTGCACAACCAACAAGTGGCAGAGCCAGAATTTAAACACATGCAGTCTAACTCAGGGCTGAGTTCTTATTCTGAACGCTCGACTCTCTCCTTAACAGACCTGAAATTTAATGGCATGGGTTTTTTAATGAGCTTCAGACCTTGTTGGTAAATTCAGGGACATGAATCCTAGTGTAACAAATAAATATTTCATTTGTGTTTTTCTGGGAAAGGCTTTCTTATCCACTCACCCCACAGGAGTGATAATATATGCTTCTCTTCCCTGGGCCACACCCTCCAACATCCATGGTCTCTGGTGACCTCCCAGCACCTCTCTCACGCCCCCTTCCTTCTGGACCGCTTGGCATCATGGGGCAATTAGAAGATTGCCCCTGTCGTTCTCCTCATCCTTGGCTTATGAAACAGTAAAGAGCTCCTAATTCCTTTTCTCATTTTTTTTATTATTATTTAATAAGTTCAAATTCTGGTTATTGTTTCTGTTCCATCTGCTGCTTCCTTTTCCTCTTCCACCTCCAACTGGATGGATGGCCCTTGCCTGTTCCATTCCCATGTTCAGTCCTGAGACATTTATTCTTCCCTAAGCCAGAGGCTTCAAGCCATAAAGCTAATAGCTGGCCGAGCCTGAACAAGGGCCCGGGGCAGTCTAACTGCAAAACTCACAACCAAAGAAGAAGGCATCTTCTCCACAAAAAAATGCCTCAGGAAAGATTGTTCTGCTCTTCCTAATGCAGAGAAGCTATGGGCCTGTAGCAGTCCCCTCCCGCTCTCTATGGGAAAGAGACAGCCATCAGGGCTAGGAACAGTGAGGGACAGCTGCATTTCAGGAACCCTCCCTCCAGGTCAGCAGCCAACCTACAGACCCAAAATTCAGACATGGAAGTTCAAAGAGCTTCGCAGGCCCCACCCCTGTCAGCTCAGTCAAAGCCACAGAATGGGAGTGATGGTAACCTACAGCTGGAGTAAAGTAACTGTTTTGGAAACTCAAAGGCTCAGGAAAGAATGGCATGATCAGAAGTTAGTCAAGTGTTGTCCAAAGTCGGACAGTAGGAGTGTGTCCCATTCCCACTGTGGCCACAGTGCACTGGCCATGAGGCTGACATATACTTCTCGAACCATGCCCTTCCCAGCGCCTCAAAAAGGCCAGCCCTCCAATGATGGTGAGTGAAGGAAGACTCTGAGGTCCTCCTCTGGATTCCCTTGTTTCCTCCCTCCACCCTCACGAACACCTGCATCTTTTCTACCACCCTGGGCCTCCCTCAGGGTATCGGTTCCATTTGGAGGGGTAGAGCAGATCCTTGAGATCCTCCAGCCCCTAGGGGACACCAGATCTTTCATTCTCTCCACAGTAAAAACACAGATAACTGCTTATCAAGGTAATAGTGGCCATAACTCTGATTCATTGTGCTCCTCCTAGTTTCCTCTTCTATGCTGCAAAGGGTGGGAAGGGGAAAGAAAGGAGATGGCGAGGGAGGAATAATCCACCTATCATTCACTCATCACCCTAGTAACTACTGAAGTGTTAAGTGTCTCAATCTTTCTAGAAAATGTACCCAACATGGTGCCTGCCATGTAATAAAAACTCAGTGGATGTGCTGAATTATATTAAACTTTACACATTAAATGTCTATGTTTAAAGCTCCCAGAACCCAAGGAGTGCCGACAAAATAAGCACCCCGAATGCCCATTTATACATCCACACTAGGAACTTACATGGTGCATGAACCACATTGTGACAAGTCCAGTGTCATGGCCCAGAAATAAAGGCAATAGATTTTCAATAAAATGGCAAAGCTCATCAGTAATCCACAGACCTAATGGGCCTCTTTTCTAGCTCGCTGTGAAACCTAGAAGGATTTAACTCCAGGGCCAACTCAAGCAAGTCAGATGGAGGTAGCTCTCTTTCCATGAAAGCTCTTCTGGCTTGGTTATAGTCCAAGGAGAAACCTCGGGTGAAACCTAGAAAAATACCCAAATCTGAAAAGTGTAGGGTGGGAAAAGAGAGAGAGGAACACGCACTAAACACAGTGAAGCTACACTAGAACACTGAGAATTTAAATGTGTGTGTGTGTATTCACACATACATATACAGCCACACGCGTGCACACACACACACACACACACACACTCACATGCATACCTTTTTTAAGGGCAGAGAGTGACTGAATCCTGACATCCTGGAAGTTCACTTTGACAACCATAAGAAATAAATAGAGGGCCGGCCGAGTGGTGCGATGGTTAAGAACTGGCTTGGGACGCCAGAGGGCCCCGGTTTGGATCCCACATAAGAGGGCCAGTGACACTGCCCTCTACAGCTAAGATGCTGAACAACAGCTCAACCTGGAGCTGGGCTGCTGTGAGTCGCCGGCAATGGCGTAGGCTGCAGCCCCTGTGGCAGTGAGTTGCCATGGGCTACCGTGTGCAGCCAGCAGCCACAGTGAGCGGCCGTCCAGAAGCCGGCGACTGATGTGCCTCGCCCGGGAAGAGCGCAATGATGGTGCCAAGTTGGGCCAGTGAAGCAACATCCTCCACAACTAGACTGAAGAACAAAACGACAGCAACTTCTCTGTTCCCCTTCCCCCAGTTCTCCAGCACTGTTCCCATCCCCCCAATTCTCCAATAAAAAATCTTTAAAAAAAAAAAAAGAAAGAAAGAAATAGAAATGAAAACTAACCATATGCGATTGCAATGAAGTGTTTACAACTCAATATTTAATTGACTTAAACCTATATTTTTGAATGCTTACTATAGTCCCACGCTAGGGATAAAAATATAAATATGAAAATAACATTATCCCTGCCCTTGAAAACCTTACAATGCAGTAAATGATCACTTCCATTTGTACTCTTTGGACCATCTTAAAGGTTGCACAGCCCTAGAACAAGAAATTTGGTATCACAGGCAGTCTTCATTACTAATAAACCAGTCATGGAAAGTGAAATGAAGCAAGAATTAATAGATAATAGCATTTATTGAATACTTACTGGGTACCAGTCACTGTGCTAAGTGCTTTACTATGCATTATCCCCTTACATACAACAACCATGTGAAGTAGACACTACTATTGTTATTCAGCTCTACAGGTGAGGGAACAGGGGGTGAGAAAGGCTAAAGAATTTGCCCAAGGTCATGCAACTAGTAAATGGGAGAATTGAGATTTTGACCTAGATCCATCTGACACCAATGCAGCAGGTTCTTAACTGCTAAACTGCATTACCTCCCAGCGTATCATAGTGGTTATTGGGGCATCTGTAGGACAGTAGCCCCAAGAATGGAATGAAGAAATGCACTTTGAAGGAAGTATTCAAATATCAGAAAGGATTTTGGTTCCAGCCAATTGATTAAGAAAGAGTCTATGGGGCGGCCGGTTAGCTCAGTTGGTTAAAGCGCAGGCTCATAACACCAAGGTTGCCGGTTTGATCCCTGCATGGGCCACTGAGCTGCACAACTAGATTGAAACAACTACTTGACTTGGAGCTGATGGGTCCTGGAAAAACACACTGTTCTCCCCGACCCCACACTCCCAAAACAAAAAGAGTCTATAAGGCTTCCTTCCTAGATTAGGTGGGAACTACAGGATGAGGTGGATAGATGGGTTTATGGGAGAGCAAGGCTGGAGATAGGAATGACAGTTCCAGTAAGTGGGTATATATGGCTGGAGTCAAAAAAAAAAGTTGGGGCAGACTAAGCCAAAACATCTTTCTTGTAAACCACATAGAGCTTTTGAAGGATCATGAGCAGGAGAATGGCACAAAGGAAGCTGAGGAGGCACCAAACTGAGGAAGGATGGAGGATTGAGGGCAGACAATGACAGAGTGGATGGGACAGGCCAAGTTTCTGAGAAGTTTCTGAGTTAATAATCTGGAATGCGGTGAGAGACCTGAACAGCCTCCACGACACCACACTCTATCACATCTGAGCTGCTGGCACTGAGAATGGCATGAATGAAAGGAGAGTAGGAGGAGAGAGGGGAAGGAGGAAGAAGAAAGGAAGCTTTGGCTGGATTTGAAGGCTGACTGGATGAGGATGAAAGTGAAAGAGGAGACAGAGATAACTGACTCTGAGTTTAGGTCTGGATCTTGAACATGCTGTTGTCATTAACAGAAAAATAAAGAGGAAGAAAGGACAACCAGGTTTGCTGGTTGGGGTTTGTGTGTGTTTGTTGGGGGTGGGGTGATAGAAGCAGAGATGAGTTCTATTTTTGGACATTTTAACACGATAGAACCATCATTTGTAAATATTCCATGTAAACCTGAAGTCTGGAAGAGATATCAAGGCTGGGATATAAATTTGAGAGTCATCTACTTCAAGAGGATTAAATTTTTCTCTGTGCCTAAAGCAAGAGAGGGAGAGAAAGTGAAAGAGGGGGGGGGGAAGGAAGGAAGGAAGGAAGGAAGGAAGGAAGGAAGGAAGGAAGGAAGGAAGGAAGGAAGGAAGACAGAACCTGCAGTCTTTCTGATTGTGCCCTTTTTTTCTAAGTGAGGTGGAATCTGAAGAGTGGAGGTAGTTGGAACACTATCAGTAATTGACTGTTCCTTTCACAAGTTTTGAATTTGACACTTTATATACATTATCTCATTTTATTCTCCTCCCTCATAGCCCTGTGAGCAAGGGGTTGTTTCCCCATTTTACAAGGCTCAGAGAGGTTGATTAGTTTGTGTAAGGTCACACAGCTTGTACACAGCAGAACTAGGATTAGAAGCCAAATAGGATTCCAAAATCCAGGGTTGCTTGTTGCAGTCATAGTGCTAGGCCAATGACATTAGTTCACTGGTTTACCCAAAGGTCAAGGTCAGAATCATCCTCTGAACCACTATCCACCAAACATAGACACACTCTGAGACCCTGAAATATGGTTGCCAGTTTTCCAGCTTGCAATGCTAGGCCATACATATCCCCGAAGCTGCTGGAACATTCTTCTATCACAGGTATTTGGTCCTGGTAAGATGCCCATGGCCCATTCAGCCCCTCAGATCTGATTACAACAGTGTTAGCAAAAATGGCTACCTTTGGGGTGGCTGGTTAGCTCAGTTGGTTAGAGCGCAGTGCTCACAACACCAAGGTTTGCCTGTTTGATCCCCACATGGGCCACTGAAGCTGTGCCCTCCACAACTTGATTGAAACAACTATTTGACTTGGAGCATCTGATGGGTCCTGGAAATACACTGTTCCCCAATAAAAAAATTAAAAAATTAAAATTTTTTTTTATTTAGAAAAAAAATGGCTACCTTTGATAGCAATATTAAGGTGTTTTTCTAATCCTAAGAAAGTTGAATAAAAGTACCATTCAAAAGACACTTAGAAAATTAATTTTAAAACCCCATTTATGAAATCAGTGTTTGCAGTTGTTCATGGGTGGTCATTGTCCAAGAAGACTCTGAGTGGCAAAGCAGCTCTGAAACTCTTTTCTGAGAAGTGTATGAAGAATTCCTCCCTTTTTTATGCATGTAGACGGCATGTAAGAACTGAGAGGCTTTTATGGTAATTAAAATGCCAAGTTTGGTTCTACAACACATACTTCACTCCAAGACAATCATTCTGCAGAATAGAGCCACTGATAATTGGACCCTTCCACAGCCTGGCACTTTTCTTTCCCCTTGGGAAGGAGCCGGCTCCTAGAAATGCAGACAGCTCGTCCCCAGACACAGGGAGTCGTCCCCAGCTTCTAATAACTGCTTGTCTTGTGAGGAAGATGGGCAAGCCAGGGCAAGCCCACGGCCTGCAGCATCTGCATCTGATTCATTCTCCTCAATAACCAAACTTTCTTCTTACCCTCAGAGTGGGCCAGATACCAGGCTGAACCACTTCATAGGCTCAGACCCAGCAGAGATCCAGTTGGGATGCCACCCTTCATGAATGGGGCGTAAGAGGTTCTTATTGCAAGAGAAGCCTTACCCTAGCCCCCCGATATTTCCTGTAGCCCATGAGTGTTCAAACCCCACCCTCACACACATACACCCCTCCCAGCCAGCCAATGCTCCACACTGCATCAGCTACTCAGTTCATGCACAGGCTGTTTCAAATGGATCTGTCCAGGAATACTGCTTCCATGGTGGCAACTGGAAGGGAGTTTAACACCTAACTTCCTAGTCATGAAAAATTACCCTTGACAGTTTTTGAACGAACAGAGTTGTCTTTGGGAGCAGAGTTGGATCTATTTGTTGATCAAACCATGAGCTAGGGTTTTTTCCCTGGGGCGTCAAGATGCTTGTTCTTTTTGTTGTTCCTATTGTTTATTTTTGTTGGCTTCTACACTCAAACAGGATTTGGTTTCGCAAAAGCAGGTTCCCCGATGTCAAAATAGCTTAAGATTTTTATGATTTCATTGCTAAGCGCAGCCTTTTATGAATGACTCTGGCCCCCTAGTGGCTGGGTAATCTATATGATAGTAGCCTCCATTTGAGGGACAAGAGCTGAAGGCAAGGCTTGGCAAGTTTCCTTCTCTTAGATGGAAGAGTGATAGACTCACAGGAATGACTATCTTTTGCTAGTGTAAGCCAGACTCTAGAAACATCTGTCCTAGCCAAACAGATCCACAGGGACTTCTTGGCATTATGGATTAAGAATGATTTTTTTCTTGTTACTGAGGACATTGTGGAAATCCCTTTTCTGACTTTTTCTAATGTGTTTTGCAGGCAAGGACAGCATCACTTGAGTGCTTAGCACTCAGTAGTGGTAATTCCCATTCTATAAGAAGAGGAACCTAAGGCTCTGAGGTAAACTAATAGCTAGTATGTGGCAGAGCCAGGACTCAAATACATGCCAGTGGCCAATTCTCGCTGATTTCTTTCCCTCCATGGGTTATGGTCTCAAGAGTGAAGGCTCAGCCTTTCCAATACAGCATATCTTATTCATGTCCCTTGGGCTCTGGAACAGCTTTTCCTGTTCCATCGTTCTCCTCCCCACTAGCCACAGACCCTCTCACCTATCTGTGGAAGTATGTAGGTCAGTGTTGGGGTAGCAGGTAGGAGGAGGGGGAAGAGAGATACTTATAAGCAGCTGAAGGTCTGTTTCTAAATATAGGCAAATACGTGTATATATTACTCCTTTACTGAGTACCTACTAGCTAAAGGGCATCCTAGGTCCTGGCATAGAGAAGGTATTCAATTAATGTTCAGTGAACACATGTCTGAATGAATTCACAAGCAAATTTCAAAAAATAATAATGAGTTTCTGCATTAATGTCTTTGAGGGAAGCCCCAGGCCCTGCTAACCAGCTCTATGACCGTGAATGAAATACTCCCTCTGGCCACCAATCCACTCATCTGCAAATGAGAAGCTAGTCTAAGGGAGCTTTTTGACTCTTCCTATCCAAGCATCATGGAAATCTATAATGCTAGTTCGTGAACTTCTTATCAACAGGAGGGGCTGCCCTATGTTTGCTAGATACTAACTCTGTCATCCCTTAGCAGTCCTGGGTGCTCAGTGAATACATTTTAAGTGACTGCCATGCAATCCACATAGATTGCAGAGTTAGCAAAAGAGTCACATTTCCTAGAAAGTGAGATTCCATTAAGTGAATCCCATTTTTCTCCTGGTTTCCATTGTCCGAAATTAATTTTGCTTGGGTTAGCAAGAAATAACAGCTGCAGGGTATAATAAAAGCACACTCAGAATGTCAGCACTTAAAAGAAACACATGCAGATTTCCATTTCCAGCGAAACAGTGGCCTAGGTGACCTGAAACACTATGGCTACAAAGAAAGTTTAAAACGCTAGATGAGGGCCGGCCGAGTGGCTCAGTTGGTTAAGAGCTCGCTTAAGAGTTTGAGCTCTGAGCAACAGCGGTTCGAGTCCCGGCCCGAGCTGAGTAGCCACTGAGCTACCAACAGGTGGCAGGATGGCTCAGCTAAAAAAAACAAAAAACAAAAAAAAAAAAACGCTAGACGAAATAGAGAAAACCCTCTTTGAAATAGAGAGATAAGCTTCCAAGAAAATAAGAGTACTTCACTTCCTTGAAGCCACAATTGAAGCAGGAGACTAGAGCTAAGCGACTACTGCCACCACTGTCTACACTGGGGGTATCTATGGCTCTGCAGGTATCTCATATAGGCTGAAGAGCCAGACCACCTCCACAAAGCCAGGACTTGAGTAGGCTATGACCCAAGAAAAAGGTGCTCTAGAATAAAGCCCACCCAACCATGGTAGACAACAAAGAAAATGGTCACTTTAGCCCTGGCTCTGGGTAGAGCTAATAATAACAAGATAAATAAATAAATAAAATTTCCCTGAGGCTTTGTCACCACAAATTTGGCCGGCCACACACAGAGATTTGGGGCCACAAATTATATTACATACATTGCCCCATAAAAAGGGCAAGGAAAAATTTTTTTAATTAAAAAGTTTCAGCAAATGAGTTCACAATAAAAAATTATGAAAGACAAAAGGAAACAAGCCCCCAAGCATGAAAGTCACCGGAAGCAATAATGGAACCTGATTCATAAAGACTTCAGGTATTAGAATTACTGGATACAAAACATAAAATGAGAGTGTCTAATATGTTTTTAAGAAATAAAAGAATCAAAAACACAAATAAAAGCAAATCTGTTAATGAACCAACTATAATTTCTAGAAATTAAAATATAAAATGTAAAATTCAATGGAAGGGTTAAAACACAGGGGCAAAAGTCACAACTAAAGAAGCCAAATAGATCTGAAGAAATTAAACAGACAACAACACAGAAATAAAACCAAAAAATAAGAAAGATGAGTGAGTAAACAAGAAGATAGTCAAATAGCCAAAGATCCCATAGACTTCTAATTGATAATCCAGAAGGAGGTAAAAAGAATGCTGAGAATTTTCCCAGATTGGTATGATTCCAATCCTTTATTTAGGAATTCCAATGAATTCAAAGCAGGGTAAATTCTAGACAAAGAAAAGATGTTAAAAGTAGCCAAAAAGATGGAATCCTTCAAAGGAATGAAAATAAAGCGATAGAAGACTTCTCAACAATGATAGATGTCAAAGTGCTTAAAGAAAATACCTTTCAATCTAAAATTATGTACTTAGAGAAACTATCAAGAATGAGAGTAAAGATAATTTTAAATAAACAAAAACTAAGAAAATTTACCAACAGACCCTCACCAAAAGTGCTTCTTCAAGGATATGCCTCAAAAAAGAAAATTACCTCAGGGGAATATCTGAGACACAAGAAGGGAGATGAAGCACATGGTATACGTGTGAGTAACTAAATAATTCTGACTGTATAAATCACCACTAATAATGTCAACGAAAAGCACTTCCCTTCCTAAAAAATATAGCAAGACTCCACTCTAAAATTTATCTGAATAATTCATTCTTAAAAAAAAAAATCAAAGCAACACAGCTTTAACAAATATTTTTTACCCCTCCCTGTTTCTTCCCTCAAGCCTCCCTTTCTTCTCTTTCCCCACCTTTGGGTACATACAGTTAAAAGTTAACTTGGCCAAACCTTAACTAAAGATGGAGTTGTCTTTACTATAAAAAGCATCAAATACTATAAAAAGATCAGCTGGAAAATCTTTGGTGATCTCAGTAAGAGCATTTCCAGTGGCTTGCCAAGGTTGGAAGTGAGATGACAGTAAGGAGCGAGGGAGAGGTGAGTAATGAATGAGATGTGAGATGTGAGGTCAGTTTACCAGAGGATGTGGACAGGGGCATGAGGACAAACACAGAGGTCCAAGGGCGCCTTGTGTGTCTGCAAAGAGTTGTATAAGACCCCACTCCAAGTTTGGAGGCAATCATTCCCAGAGCAACAAACGATTTACTTAGAAATTCAAACTTTAGAAGTACATGAACTGTCTGTAATTCCAAAGAATTAATATTCTTCCCTTTTAAGACTTACTTTTTCAAGATTTGTTTTAAGCTTATATTTACGGAGTGCTGGCTCTATACCAGTCATAGAGCACTTTGCATAGATTATTATTTAATCCTCAAATAAACTTTACGAGGGGATTATTATTTTTATTCTCACAAGGAAACCAAAGCTTAGAGAAGTTAGTTTGCCCAAGGTCATGGAGCTAGCAGTGGATCAAGTCAGAACTTGAACCCAAGTTTGTCTGACTTCAAAGTTCATGCTGTCAATCACACTGCTTTGCTTCCCTTAACTCTACCATGGAACCCTATTAACATTTTTTTTAAGTATAGACCACCATATGATGGTAAAGCAACAGTGTGTGTGTGTGTGTGTGTGTGTGTAATATAAAATTTATATTATCATATGTATATTTTACATAATATATTAATAAAATATATTATTTATACTATGTTATATATATATATGATTTTATTTATATTACTTAATTTACTACAAGGCAATGGCTTAAGGAATTTAACTCTGTGACCCACAGTCTGAAGCACCATTATTTGAGAACATTGTGTGTCTTATTCATCTGTGTCTTCTTTGTACACAGCACTCAGCAGGTGCTCAATAAATGTTTGTTCAATGAAGTTTTATGACTTTCTCAATAGCCTGTAAGCACTTTCATGCTTTTGGGTGAAGATTGTTTAGAGATGTTTAATAGTTGTTAGAGTATGCCAGTAAGGTAAGGATTAATAAAAACAACTTCCCAAAACATGATTCAAATAGCACTGATGGAGTCAGGAGAAATACTTCTAATTCTGTCATTAGCTACTTAACTATTTCACTTTTCTGCAATTGTATAAACACAGTGGTGTAAATATTTAACAACGGTAAAATATGGCCCTAATTTATATCACTTGCCAATTTCCATGGTGTAAACACTCCCACCATGGCTGATTTTTAGGTAACATGACATCACTCTGTCATCGACACCTGTGCTGACATCACTTTGAACACAGAACGGGTAAGATGCATATAGTAACCCATCATTTTCTAACATTTCTATTATACACATAAAATAGACACAGATAACCTCAAGAGCTTTCATAATAGTAAAATAATTAGGAAGTGATGAGTTTTGAGTAATTATGATCTTCGTTTACTTAATATATATACTTTAATTATAATTTAGTTATGTTTATATACTTTTATTTTAAATAATGGCTATGTTTAATTACCAGATTACAAAATTCCTGAATATTTAACAAACCACTTTCACAAGCCAGTAGTGACCCCAGCACAACACTGCTGCTCTAGTTCTCATTTTTATCATCTATAAAATATAAGGAATTATCCTAAGGGAACAACTAAGGATTTGTGCAAAGGTTAACCTACAAGAGTATTCATCATATTGTTATTTATAAAATCAATAAACTGTAAACAATTCCCTAACAGTAGATTAGTTAATGATGATGATGATGATTAATAATAATAATAATAATAATAATAATAATAAACGTTCATTGAATACTTACAGTGTGCCTGGCAACAAGAATTTGGCAGGACAGTCACTCTCTTGCTTGCCTCTAGTTAACAAACTCACCAATTGACCACAGACCAGTTGAAAATCCACCTATAACTTTTGACTCTACAGTTGACCGCTCTCATCAGCAGATTCAATCAACCTGGGACTGAAAATAGTAATTTTCCATCCGTGATTGGGAATCCATGATTGGGAATATAAAGATACTGCTTCAGATCTGTGGTTAGTCGAATCTGCAGATTTGAATCCCGCCAATATGAAGGGCCAACTATATTTATAAAAAAAAAAATCCCATATAAGTGGGCCCGCGCACTTCAAACCTGTTTGGCTCAAGGGTCAACTGTCCTTGTTATAGTGTGTGCTCTAATTAACTACTAGGTACAGCAAAGAAATAGGTGTGATAAGAGTTACTATAAGAAACAGTAGTTTCTTTGAAACTACTTTGAAACTCATTTCAATGTTTTGGAAAGATTCCTCAAGACAAAAAAAGCTTTCAAATTAGCTGTAAGGAAAACAACTCAAAAGATAGGGGGAATCATAAATATAAGAGACAGTATACTCAAGGTACACACTTATATTAAAAAATTATTTGTTGTTTATCTGAAATTCACGTTTAACTGAGTGTCCTGTATTTGACTGGCCTCTCTACTGGGAGCACCTCTATATATTCTTCATCCTAAGCACCCCCAAATACCAGCTTTATTTACAGAAAGGTGTTTTATTCTTACAGTAACCTTAGTGTCCTTAAAGACATCTGTCTGCCAGCAGAAAGAAAAGCACTCTCCTCTTCTAGGACAAGGGTTAGGCCTTGTCTAGCCTACAATGAGGGGCTTCCCTAAAAGGTGGCCTGAGCAGCTGGCTCTGTGGGAGCCAGAGGTCCCCATGAAGTCCATGACACTCATAAACGCTTGAGGGCAGGGAAAGACAAGGTGTGGCCCAGACGATAACCCTCACTTGACACTTTTGCCCAGGACTAGCCTAGGTCTTCACTAGGACTGGAAAGCCAAACCACATTTCCCACGAACCCTCCCATGCTCTCCTGAGCCATTTCTCTTTATTGAGCAGTTCATCTCACACATCCAAATCCCTTTGAAATCCCCACTCTTGGATTCAACGACTTGTCTTCAACTGCAAATGAAGTTATGTATATATCCTTCAAATGAGTTTGGGTCCCAGTTAAACAGGAAAAGGCCTCACCCAGTCAATCCTGCCCCAGAATAGAAGGCGAGACATTGTCTAAAGGCGCTAGAGTGTTGCACAGAACACATGTGTGTGAACTTTCCCCTTGTCTTCGGGACCTTCTATTTGGATGATGCATTGTGACATCCTCATGAAAGGTGGGGTTGCTGCTGCAGTGAGGAAATTGCCCAGGATTAGGGGAAAAGGTGAAAGGATGGGAAAGCCCCTTTGGAGCACCTCACACACAGTAATAGCTGTCATGAAAATGACTCGAATATTGCCCTGTCTCACTGGGGAACAAGAAAAGAATTTAAGCTTTTGAAAATGTCAGTTTGGGATGTAGGGGATTTCTAACTTTCAGAAAAACATATAGGCTTAGGCAGAGGTGGTATGAAGGCCCAAAACTGAAAACCACATCTTGAATTTTGGTAATCTGGAGTTTAACAATGATGTTATTCAATAATAGAAAAATTTGAAAGTGTCTGAAGTCCATAATAGGATTGCAAAAATAAATGAGGTGCCTCATGGATAGGATTCTCTGTTACCATTTAACATGACATTGAAGACTAGTTAATGATGTGAAAGACATTAGATATGTAATTAGGTGAAGAGTCACAAAACATGTGCTATAATAATTCACCAAAATGTGGAAAGGGGAAATCTCTGGTAGAATTATCGATTATTTTCTTCTTTTTCACTAATATGCACATACTTTTTTTTTTAACAATGAACATGAATTGCTTTTGTAAAATAGCAAAAAAAATTATTCCGTACATATTAAAATTTTTTAAACACTCCAGAAACTAAAACTGTGCTTTTAATTCAGGTAAAAACCAAGGAACCAAAGATCTACTGAAAACGAAACCACCTCAAGGAAATTCAGCAGGGCTTCGAACCATTCTCTAGAAATAATATGTTTGAAACTTAGCAACGTATAGACTCTCCATGAAACCGATGAGCGTATGTGTGAGCTACAAAGATCACAGTGATAACACAATGAACAGTGCACATCTCCAGAACTCGGCCTTACTCTGTGTCAAGCATCAGGCTGAGCACTGGATTATCTCATTTAACCTTTTAACAACCCTATGAAGTACATACTATCAATCATTATTCCCAGTTTTCAGGTGAGAAAACTGAAGTTTGGAGACCATAAATGACTTGCCTAGGGACCCACAGCTAGCACACAGACAACCCTGACCCCCACCTCTGCATATATGCAAATCGCCTCATGTGACTTTTCTGAGTGCCACGCCCTCAGGATGATGCCAACCAGTAGTGTCTCTCACCCATATTAGGGAAGAGTCCTGGCTCAACTGTCAAAATCAAGGTCTTTTTTCTATTTCGATAATCAGAAAAGCAACATGTGAAAGCATAAAGAATGTGCGTACTTCATTCAGTAGTTATGGAGAGGAAAGCTAACTCACGTCTACAGTCACATGCATCAGCACCCAGGCCAGCAAACATCCAAAAAAGGCTGAGTTTAGCCAACCAGCTGGTTATTTGTAGAATAACCAGTTGGCTCACTGACTTAACTGGATTGCATCTTTTAATGCTATAATTGGTTGCTTAACTTCAGTTCCCCTTACTCCAAACTTCTGCAGCCTCTCCATGACCCAGAAAGGAAGAAAATCAAAGTGGGTATATAATAAATTCAGTTTGAACAATAAGCCAAGGCACCCAACCAGGAGTTTATGTGCCAAACAACCTTTTGATATTTGTTTTGGGTTTTTTCTCCATGTGATGCTTTATCTTGGTAAATTAAGTCAAACCTATTTTGGATAACTTGTCCTTAAAAAATATGACGACATAGAAATACACCGGCATGCTCGTCCTGGGGCCTGCAAGCTACCTTCCCCGTTACCGAACCAAAAGTAATGCAGTCTTGACCTCTAAATCTGAAGGTACTTACCAACCAAGACTGTCAAACACCCTACTTGTGACTTGTAACTCCTGGAATGGTCCCAGCCCAGATCTCACTAGCAACAGGACGGTGAGGTCTGCTTAGAAAGACTATAAACATGCCGAAGATATGAGGATACTGGTGCCTGCCCCACTCAGGCCTCCTTCACGTTAATCAAGAAAAGAGTGCGTTTCAGGAGTCCAGCTTAAGGGGAGTGAGAAAACCCGAGTCTTCATTCCATAATTCTAATTCGCCGCTAAAGCCATGAGGCCAGGATATGTGTTTAAAGCCTCTTTAATTCAAAGACCTGTTATCTTTACTTGACCTTATTTCCTGTCATTGGTGAGAATCAAGCGGTTTCTATTCCCCCTAATAGCCATATAGTATAACTCTTGCTGGGAACAACCGCTGTGTGTACCTTCCTTTGTGGCAGGCCGCAATCTTGGGAAGTAATATGTCTGTTTTGAAAAGAGTCATTTACAGCCTGCTGTTTGACCTAAGAGATCCAGGAGCCTACCCTTTTCTGGCCTCAGACACTGTATTTCCTTCCTGGGTTTTTTAGCCGGTTTAATGCAGCACAGGTGGTAGTGTTCCCAAACCAGGTGTCTGAGACTAAGGACATTCACTAAAATACAATAGTTGGCTCATATTTTTCTTGTTGGCTTGGAATTTAGCACCGTGCACTGCAGGGACATGGTGATGGCTTCATTTTTTATGACATTTTTTACTGTCCTTCACACAATTTTTCCTCCCTGCAGTTTAACATCCCTAGAGATGCTATAAAATCCTCACCATTTACTGACCAACACTTTTCAATGTCGTGTCGATGCCACACACACAGACTGCTCTCCAGTTGATGGGGTGTGGGGCTGGGGCTGCCACTACCTGATTGGGTCACAGATGGCCTGACCACAGAGGAGAAACATCTAGACAGGTGTGTGGCTGGAAACAGAGCAGATTGTCATGCTGGTCACATTGCCCAGTGATCCGCTATCCACACAGAACATCCAAAGTCCAGATTTTAACAGTGTCTGGTACAAAGTCAAGCGATGGACTACACATGTTTCTATAGGCATGCCAGTAATAAAATTAATAAAAATAACTCAGATTTATTGAGCATTGACCATGATCAAGCACTGCGCTTGATAAACAATGTCTCACTTTTTCCTCACAATAAACTTCTGAGGTAGGTGCTGGTATTAGCCTCTTTTTAGAGATAAACAAACAGGCTCAGAGAGGTTGTGTAATTTTGCTCAAAAGTACACAGCTCATGAGTGGTAGAGCTGGGTTCAAACCCAGCTGATTCTAGACCCACACTCTTAAACTACTGACTATGCCATGCCATTCTAGGGTGTAT
>NW_017731392.1:2329557-2332078 GCF_001890085.2 Hipposideros armiger | reverse complement strand
GGATGTACAGATTAAGAGAGATCTGAGTAATATATGAACCGGATGCAATGTGCAGGTCTGCTTCAAACCAACCAAATGTTAAAACTGTAAGATAGTCAGGAAAACTTCAAAGACTATATGAATGTTAGTTAATATCTTTATCTTATTTTAGGTATAATAATGATATTGTGGTTATTTATATAAGTTTCTATCTTTTATAAATATACACTGAAATATTTACAGTTGAGATAATACAACTTCAGGAATTTTATGCAAATAATCTGTTTAGGGGGGAGGGATGAATGGGGATAAAGATGAAAGAAGATTGACATCAAGTTGATCATTTTTTGAAGCTGGGGAAGCCTATCTGAGGGTTCATGGGACTACTTTGCTGTTTTTGTATATGTTTGAGATTTTTAAATACTAATTTAGAAGGATCGAAGAGAGAAAGAGAAGGAAGGATGATTCTAACCTTTGCAGTCAAACTTGGATTCAAATTTTGGTTCTTCCACTTGCCAGCTGTGAGACTCAATATTCCTACTTATCACCAGTTTCCTTAACTGTGATGGAACTAAAAATAACACTGTATCCTAGTGTGGGTTATAAGAATCAAATGAAATGATATATGTAAGGTGTATCTAATAAATACTATGTAGTAATGGGTAACTGTTATTAAGACCAAATGTTAAAATGTTAAACGTATAATCCAAGTATAATTGGTGTTAAAAAATTTACACTTTAATAACAATAATGACTAAAATTGCAGAGTACTTAATAGATACTGAGCACTGTTCAGTATGTTTTACATGTCAAGTCTTTTAGTCTTCATACTTCAGGTAAATCCTCTTTAACAAGATTAAAAAGTTCATAGTAAATAGTGACATAATATAGTGACAAAAACTGATGGAAATTTATCTTTTAAAAATGAAACTAAATAAAAATAAGGTTATTTTAAACCGTATTTGGAAAATAATAGTAAATGTGATGTAATTCAATCAACAAGCAACTAAGTTTCAGGGGTTTGGGTGCGTTTTTCTGGCAATATTACATGATAACATAATAGTAATATCCCTCATTTCACANTATGTCTGTGCACCTAAAACATTTACTGCAGGATATGTGAACATGTCAAAGATGGAAAGTTGCTGCACATGGTCACTGACATGACACTATAAATGGCTCCTCACGTGGTCTAATTTCTTCAGAGGTCCTATTTTTTTCAGTAATACCTACTCTACTAAACCCTATTCTATAGAGACTGCTCTACTACAAATTTCCGATGGCTGACAATGACCTTTTGATGGAAAATGGGCTCTACACCCAGTTCTCTCACTCACTCGCTTGAGAACTTTGGCAGTCATTTAACTTCTCTGAGGGGTATAGTTAGGGTGACCATATTTTCCAGTTTGCCCTGAACACTACCAGTTCACATTTATTGTTCCATAGTAACTACAAATAGTACCCCCTTTTACTCTCTAAAGTATTCCAGTCTGGATGACAACTCATATGGTCACTTTAAGTCCAGTGTTCATCCTTTGAAGATATTTCCCATTCTTTTGAAAGTAGCACCTCAATGTTTCTTGAGGCATCTGCTGCCCCATATGATTTAAGTAGTCCAAGGTGGCCAATTACCATTCTGAATTCTACTGGCCATGGTGATTGGCTCAAAGCTGAGCATGTGGCCCACACCTGGCCAATCAAGGTGGACATGCAGGACTTGTATAGAAGCCATCAAGGAAGAGGCCCTTTCTTTCCAGGGAGGTTTTGGAGCTGGTAGGATATGAGCCTAGGGTTGTTGGCAGCCACAACACAAGGAACACATGCCAGACAAGGAAGCAGTGCAGACAGTAGAACTGAGAAGTGGAAAGAACCAGCATCCTGGTAGTACTGTTTGAGCCCCTTGTTTGAAGCCAGATATATGCAGGGACTTCCTAGTTTAAGGTGCCAATAATGCCCCTGTTTGCACAAGCTAGTTTAACTTGGGTTCTGCCACTGGCAACTGAAGGAGAAATGGCTAAAAAGGGAGGTTGGATTACTGCATTTCAGTGCTGGTACATCAGGCTTCCATTGAGAAATAAATTCACAAGTGCATGCACACACATACGCAGAATTACGTAGAGCTCCAAAACTACCGAGAAAACCAAGGCCTTACTCGCCCAGGCCTTTTATGGTTTGGTAATACTTAGAAGAACATCAAACATTACCTAATCCAGTGGTTTCCTGACTGCTTTGTTGAGACCTGGGTTCTAAGGATGTGCCTAAGGTAGCTGTCCTAGGAGGTGAGGGGGGGCAGGCATAAAAGTTAGGGACAGAGAGTGAGATGGGGCCAAGCTCGACAGCTGTCCCCTCCTTCACCAGAGCAGCTCCAGTGTTACCTGTTTCATATTGGGTTGTCGGAAAAGTCATAACATACTTTGTCTATGTTTTTCAAAGGTCATTTATTTAAATAAAGAACAAAGATCAATCAATGATATATTGCCTATTTTGTTCGATAACCTTTTGCCATCTTTCAGTGAGCTTCATAATTCCTCTTTCATAGAAG
>NW_017731392.1:2328259-2329306 GCF_001890085.2 Hipposideros armiger | reverse complement strand
TTTTGTCGTCATCAACCTCGGTGGGCCTCTCTGACCAAGGAGCGTCGTTGAGATCAAAATCACCAGCACGGAATTTCGTGAACCATTGTTGGCACTGACGTTCTTGTAGAGCATTGTCACTGTAAACTTTATGCAACTTTTTACAAGCTTGACACACATTCTTCCCTTTATGGAAGTAAAACAGTAAAATATGGCAAAAATGCACAGTTTGGTCTTCCATGTTCAACCTGTAAAATCTCCAAAACTGAACCAAATTGCTTAAATTTTTTTTTTAGAATGAAGCTAGAACTGTCAGCTGTCAAACGACATGGCAATAACACAGATGCGAATGACTCTAGTAATTCCAAAAATGAACTAGTACCATCTGTTGCAAACATGCATCATGACTTTTCCAACAACTCAATATATTAGGATTCAGCATGAGAATTCATGTACCAGAGAGACAGGATTCCATTGCTCTAAGATTGGAAAAGACTTATTTGGTCAAAACCTATCATTTTAAAGATGAAGATACCAGAGTCCAGAGATAGTAAGGGATACCCTCTATCCTCCCCCTCTCTACTCCTCCACCTCTACCCTCCTCCACCCCCGACACATGGTCACACTTAGTTGATATAAGAGGAAAGACCTGAACCTTGTCTGATTCTCTTCGATGTCACAATGATTTTTTGGCAAAATGGAAAACCTTTTACTTCACCGTGTTATGAAGACCAAATAGAGTTGTATTTATATCATAAGCAATACTATTTATATGTTATATAAGTATAATATAAATAAAATTTCCTATTTGTTTGCTTCCTTTCTGTCTGTGTCCCTTACTAGACTCTAAGCTCCATGTGTGAGGAAAGTAGGTGGATGGGAACCCAGCACCTTAAACACAATAGGAGCTCTAAACAATTTGTTTAGTGCCTGCCGAGTGGCATGTTGGTTAAAAGTTGGCTTGGGACGCCGGCTCTGAGCAGCAGAGCCCTGGTTCAGATCCCACATGAGGGCCAATGATGCTGCACCCGCTACAGCTAAGATGGTGAACAACAGCTCGACCTGGAG
>NW_017731392.1:2323304-2327474 GCF_001890085.2 Hipposideros armiger | reverse complement strand
AAAAAATAAATAAAATGGGCATAGTGACAGTACCCACTTCATAAGGTCACTGTGAAGATTAAATGCATCAATAAATTCAAAAGCAGGGTGGTGGGGGGATGGAGAGAGATTGAGAAACTGAGACTTAATATCGTGGATGGCACAGAGTAAGGCTCAATATTAGGCTTGCTGTTTCAGTCCCTTTGTATCTTTCACCTATGACCCACCAGGCTTGCCAGCAATCCTGGAGGAATGCTCCTTCACTCTTTCAGTGCCAGACTCTCTCATTACTGCCAGAGGGGGCATTAAAGGAGCAGCAGGGAAGGGATGGGGTTAAGGAGCCCCAGGACTTTTGCTGAGGGAGAGTCACTTTTGCTCTCTCTTATTTTCCAAGTCTTGAGAACTCCTTCAGGTCAGAATCTAGCAGAAGCAGTTTAACATTTGAACACGCTTTTTTTTTTTAACTTAAAGCCATTTTTAAATGTCTTTCTTTGGATTACGAATGAGTCATAATTATGGAGGATAATTCGGGAAAACACAGGAAGTTTCAAAGGTGAAAATCACCTGAAATCCCCTCCTCCCAGAGATAACCACTAATGACATTGGCAGTCTTTTCCATAGGCATATATCTCTATGTTTGTTAAAAATAGGCTCCTACCATTTTTTAGTGTTTTTAATATATTTTAATGTTTTGCTTTTGTCACTTGACTTATATAGTGAACATTTCCCAGGATTAAATATTCATCAAAAATATAATGATCCATCAGGAAAATATACCATAATTATTTACATAGTCTCCATTGTTTCCAATTTTTATACACTTAAAACAACCCTGAAATGAACATTTTTATCAGGAATCTTTTGTCTTCAATTCTAAGTAATTGGGGGTGGGGTGGGGGGAGGTTGATATCCAGAGGGAGATTGCTGGGTCAGAAAGAAATACCCTTCTTAAGACTCTTGGCAGATATTGCAAAACTTTTACAGAAAATTTGTACCACTTTACACTCCCACCAGCAAAGTCTGAGAGATCAAAGAGGTTCATTTTTAGTCTCAGGGTCCTGGTAAAATAGCCCCTTTGGTTTCTGAGTAGAGGTTGCGAAGGGTTACCTATCGGAGCATTCGAGAGGGATTGACATTTCTTCCTGCTACTTATTTTCTTCAAGAGAAATCCTGGTATATTAAAGAGGCATTATGATTCAAACAATGCCTATGGCCTGACAGTACCCTAATTTTCTCTGCCATCTTTTTGGTGAAACCCCAACGGCACCAGCACTAAAACGGGCCTGCCTGTATAACAACACCCTGAAACCCACAATCACAGCCCCATTATTAGCTGAGCCCATCATGTGTTGCCTTCATAACACTAATCATGAGTAGTAACTTTTTGCTCATGTGTATCTTGTCTGTCTCTCCCACTATAAGTCAAGCTCCATGAGGAAACACCTTGTCTTTATTCACCACTGTAACACCAGCCCCTGGCCCTCTTCCCAGCACAGAGCAGGTGCTCAACAAACATTGTTGAATGACTGAATGATTCCTTTTTTTGTCCTTCAACAAGCTTCCTAACCACAACTGCCCCACAGGTTTACAAGAGTTGTTTGGGGGTCCATAAACATATGTAAATTTCTAATAGCGATTTACAATATAGCCACTTATATCACCAAGGAGGATGGAGTTTCTTGACTGGCATAGTCAACTTTGTCACCAAAATCCACTGTTACATTCACAGCCTACCCAGTTTAGAAAGTCACTTAGAGGACGGCCACCAGCACGAGGTGATAGCTTTATTGCTGCCTCACTGGGTTGGAGTTCAATGCGGGCTTAGAATTCTTATACTGGCCTAGGGGTCACCTCCGGGATTCCAATTATAATGAAATATTTTAACCAGTCCAATTTGGACCAACTGAGCTATTCACAACCCCATGAGGTGAGCACAAGCTGTTGGGAGAATTTGTTTATTGTCATTTAAAGTTTGAAGTGCCCAAATGAAATGTGTCTTCATAGTGTACAGAGAATGTAGGAACCAAACTGTCTGGTTTGAATGTCAGCCCTTTCACTTACTAGTTGTATGACTCTGGGAAAGTTTACTTAGCTTTACTCTGCCTCAGTTTCCTCATCTGTAAAACAGGAATACTGATGGTATCTTCCTTGTATTGTTTTCAAGAGGATTAATGAGCTAATACCCATAAAGCACTCAGAATACCTAGTGCCTTGCGCACAGTAAGGACCGGTGAATATTCACTGTCATTATTATTGCTGTTCGTGGCCACCATCCTTTCCTGCTGACATCACTTTCAATTCCTCCTGTTTCAGTCCTACTCTCACCCCCCATTAATTCTTCTTTCTCACCTCTCAAATTTCAGTTACTCAATAATAAAGACCTATCAAGCACCAGCTATATGCCAGCAGCTGTGCTAAGGGTTGAGAACACAAATTTGCCCTTCCTCCTGGAGGAAGGAGACAGACGAGAAGCCAGGCAGTTAAAACATAGCCCAATAAGATCTAGGATGGAGTAGGTGTGGGCTGCCATGGGGGCATGGGGGACACCTGACCCAGTCATGGCACATCAGAAAAGCTTTCCTGAGCAAAAAGCCTCAGAGCATGAGCAGAAATGAGACAAGTCAGGAGGGCATGGGCGACAAGAGGTGAAGAGGAGAATTGCGGGGAGGAGGGAAGAGCACACAGAAAGGCCTGGAGACAAGAAAGAGGCAAGAACAGGGCAGGGCAGGCAAAAGAGCTTCGTCTGACTGGGGGGAAAGCAGGGAAGGTGGGAGAGGGGCAAGCAGTTCTGAGAGGAGGTGATGCTGAACCCAGCGAGGCCAGACCACCTTAAGGAGCTCAAGAGAAACAGGGAACACCTGGAGGATTTTGAGCAGAGTGGTGATGTGATCTTTTTTCCATTTTAAAACATCATTCTGGCTGCTGAGTGCAGACTGGATTGCATGAGGTTAAGAATGGAGCCACAAAGACCAGTAAAGAGGCAGCAGATCCAGGTGGGATGGTGGCCTGATTCAGGATGTCAGTGGGAATTGAGGATGGAAAGGAATGGAAGGGTGTGTGAGATATATATGAGGAGCAGTGAGCCAGACACAGTGATGGACTGGATAGTGGGGTAGGGGAGCCATTACCCCCGCCCAGGCCATGACCACCTGCCCCTGCATCCTTAGTGCCTCCAAGTCTGTCTTCCTGTTTGCCACCTCCACTGCTCCCACATGCCCTCTATTGGCAGCCAGATTATACTTCCCCAAATACCATCTTGAACTGGTCCCTCCCATCCCCCAAACTTCCTGGGATTCCCAGTCATTGGCTTGGTCACCTGTACACACCTGGGAACATCATAGCTCCCAGTTCCACTTCTCATTCAAACAGCTGACCCGCCCGCCATCCCTCTACCTGGACATGTCTTCCCATGCATAGATTTTTCAGGGCTCTGCTTCAACATCACCTCCTCAGAGAGGACTCCCCTGAGCACCCCCATTATTCGCTTTCTCACAGCACTGACAATTAACATGCATTTGTTGTTTTTTGTCTGCTTGCTCCCCGCTCCCCTGTCCCCAACATATACACACACACTTTGACTATCAGTCCATGAAGATAGGTACCCTGATGCCCTGTTTTCCATCATCTCTTAGACACCTAGCACTATGCCTGTCACACATTGGTACTCAATAAATATCTGTTGAATGAAGAATGAGTGCAGGAAACACATTTCGTCCCCAGCCATCAGTCAGGACAGTCCCCATCGTAATCCAACCCTTGTGTGCTTCTCAAGCCTCATCTCCAATCTCACCTTTACACTCACACACAGCACCATGCACGTATGTGTGTGCATGCATGCACACACATAACACACACATGCAAACACACAATTTTAGTCTCTGCAATGTCAATCTGACTATAATTCCCCAAGCACCAAACATTTGCATACATGGTTTCCCCTACAGCCCCCCTATCAGTCCAGTCAACTCCTATTGATCCTTCAAAGCCCAGCTCACTTTTAAGAAGCCTTCCCTCACCACGCTGTTCCAACTAAGTTACTCTCCACTTTCCCCTCTGTTCCCTCTGTACCGTATGATCACTGCACGTGTTTGTCATCATTGCACTGCCTTTGAATTCTCTGCACGTCTCCCCTACTAGACCTGATTGAGGGCAGTCCCTACCTTTCAACTCTAGAATCCCAGACCTCTCAGC
>NW_017731392.1:2312390-2316609 GCF_001890085.2 Hipposideros armiger | reverse complement strand
GGTTCAAATCCCAGGTCGCCCACTTTCTTGGTGTTTAGATTAAGTAACAGTACAATCTCTGTTCACATGTTAGGTGGACAAGAAAAATAAATATGTATTTTGAAGCACAACTTCTTATCTTTTCCAAAGGACTTCCAGAAGCTCTTTTCAACTCTGCATTCAGCAACTTCACATTGGTAGATTGAAAGCAGCCAGGGTGGAAGTAAGTTACACTACAGAATCAGCACATGCTACAAATCAGGGCTTCTTTCTTTCTTTTTTGTTTTTGGGGGTTTTTGTTTTTTGTTTTTTGCAAGCCAGCTCACCAAATACCACTGGTCCTCTTCCTTTCCCAGTGCCTGGGTTGGGAGGGGAAGGGATGGCGGGCAAATTTGGCAATGGAGTTGGCGCCACCAGACTAAGTCATGGCTCCACTCAGATCACCCCTATAATCCTCCTTCTTGTCTGCAAGATATCTGCAAAATGCCTCTCCCTTCCTGCGTCTGTGCCACTTTTGGAGCAGGGGCCTTCTGTGAGGCTGTCCTTGTTTCTTCACTTGAGACTCACGGAAAAGCCCTTCCCTTGAAGCTCTGGTGGGGAAGAGGGCTCTGTGCTCTCCTTACCTTCTACCAGCAGCCCTGGGAAGTTTGGTTTCTTTGTGGGTTTTGTTGTTGTTATTTGTTTATTTATTTTTGTTGTTGGTGTTGTTTTAGTATGAATAAAATCCTTCCCTCCTCAAATACTGTTCTTAAAGTTTTTAAGCTTTTGGAAACAAAACACCAGGAAGCTCTGTCTCAAATCTACCTTGACCTCAGGAGCACAGGGCAGATTTTTTGTTTAAATGGGAGGAAAAATAGGGTGGAAATACTAAAATGGGGGTGGGGTGGAGGAGGTTAATATGGCAAAGAATTTAGGCCACAAGAACATTCAAGAATTCTGAGCCTTTAGGTTCTTTTACCAATAGAATGAGTTAATAGCTTTCTCACACTTCGTTTTTGAGGTGTGAAGGGCACACAAAGTCAATAAATGGCTTATATAGTGCTTAGCACATAGTAGGTCCTCAGTAAAGGGTGGCTTCTTCCAACTTCATTGAGACTATACCCACAATGATGAGAATCAGTGGGGAAAGAAAGCCAGCAGTGGGTGCCTCATCCTTTCTTGCCTTGTGCAGTGGCTGGGGCTGATGCANGACAGGGGGAACTGGCACCGTCCACTGAATCTACCTGATCCAGGGGTTACAGATATTGCCTTAAGGGGCAGGAGAGAATCCATCTTCAATTCCCAATTCCTGCATCAGGCCACCATCCCACCTGGACCTAGTGCCTCCTAACTGGTCTCCGTGGCTCCATTCTTAACCTCATGCAATATTAATATGTGTTGGGGACTGGCTATTCTAGCTGCTGCGTCCCTGGGCTCTATGAGTGAGAGGGCAATATGTGCCTTCATGGGCCTTATAGAGCTGCAGGTGTGTAAACAGCGATCCACATGCAGTACAAACCTATCATAAAAAATGCTCATGGGTACAAATGCAAGTGGAGAAGAGATTAAGGGTTTTTTGCTCATTTGTTTGCTTGTTTGTTTTCTGACCACACCTTCAACTGGCTAGTGACTCTGCGACATGTCTCCTAGTCCCCACCTCTGTACACTGAAGACCCAAAGCCAAGGTCGTTTCATCAGGGCAGCAAGTCTACAGACTTTGTGGTCTGTGCCACTTCTTCTCCCAGTTGAAAGTGGCTTTTTGGTCCACAGTATTAGAGAAAGGTGACCCCCTTCATGGGCTAAAAGACAAGATGCCTTGTTCTTTCCCCTCCCCTTTTTGTTGAATCTAGCTGTTGAAATGTCCTGCTTTGAACCTACCTTTGGTGGTTATGTCTCTTCATAGTTATGCACAAGGCAAGAAGAAGCTACAACTGTAACTCGACACTTGGAAATTCAACTTGACCACCCTAAATTAACTGCCAGCGTGGGTATAAAACATCCCTCAACAATGTCGGCCCAATGGCCATTAGGGTGATTTACTCTGGACCACATGAATTCAGTGGCCGGGAAAGAGGGCAGAGCTGAAACGGTCTTTCACACTCGTGTCGTAAATTCAGATCATGACTTCAAAGGTAGTGCCAAAGTGCTGGTAACCCAAAGTCAAGTGGCCTAGGTTTTGTTTTCCAGGGCAAAGGGACACCATCAATGATGGGAGAGTTCTGTGGATGTGACCCAGGGAAGGGTTCCTGGCCACCTCTCCCCTTGCCATGTTCCTTTGGCCTAGAGGAGGGGACTAAAAGGTGTCAGTGGCCCTGATGCTTAGTAAATCACTGGGTGGGAACCCAGCTGGGCTGGGTGATGGCCTTCAGGAACCCTTTCTCCTGGAGACCAAGCTCAGCAGGCCCCACACTCCTGATGGGTCACCAGGAATGTGAGACCATCTGTCCTGTTCAGTTACCAGAAGGGACCTTTTCCAGGGTTAGGAAAAGGTGATGGGAGAAGAATTCTCAATTCCTCAAAAAGAATCACCTCAACTGTCTCACTAGGTGGGAATATTACTTGACAGAGCTCTTAGGAAAATACCATATGCTGACACTGACAACTTAATCTCCAGTGTTTATTGAGCTCATCAGGCTTTATGCCAGGAATAGTGCTACTGGAAAAACAACAACAACAACATTTTATTTCAGAGCTAAAAAGACCAATGGGAAAAAGAAGTGGATATTCTGCGCTTGAAGCAAAGATTAAAGGCATTCATTAACAACAGTTCCCATCTATTAAAGGAATACTTTGCCCCAATATTGACCTTGAGAGGTAAATATGATTAGAACTGCCATTTTATAGGAAACCAAGGTCAAGAAACTCACCCACAATCCCACAACTAGCTGCACCTAGGTGTGTGCATACTCTTTTATATTATAGCGCCACATTTAACTTATATTTAAAATTTTTTGAATTGGAGATGGTGCATTTACACTTACTGATTAGGTCATTTTAAGTAAAAAGAACAAGGATTTCAAACATTTTAATGCACTTTTGGAAAATAAGTGTTCTTTATTAGATGGAATAAAGAAACAAGTTGGCACAACCTCCATCTTAAGCATGGATATTTATTAAGTGAGGAGAGCAACAGACCAGCTGGTCACCCAAGGAGGCCCAGCAGTGAAGGAGTCCTGGGGTCCAATCTCACACTCTTATTTACCTGCTGTATGACCTTAGTCAAGTCCCTTCCTCTTTCTGCACCTTGCGCACATCTTCTAATGAGGAGGCTTATTTCTCAGGTTCCCTCCACCCCAGCTATGAAGTTTGCATTTTAGTTGGTGCACTGGGGAGGGGCGTAGCCTGCCACCCAGACACCCCAGCCCGAGAGAGCAATGTTATTCAGGGCCCTTTATATATTATCTTGCCTCACTAGGCTTGTCAAGGTAGATTTGCACTATACTGGAACTGTAGAAAAGCCTCAAATTATATTTAGCATAAGCTCCTGTCACTGATACTACCATAATGGCCCCGTCCAGGGATGGCAAATTGGTTTTATTTTATTTGCATTATATTAGTCAGGGTCCAGTTAGGGGACAGAAATCATACCAGTTATTTTAATAGACAGAATTTAATATGAAGAATAGCTAACTAGGTAACCAAAAGGGTAAAAAAAGAACTCTAGGGTATCATGAAGGTAATAACTGCAGGAAGCAGTTACCACCCCTACAGCCAGGACTCAAAAGAAATTATTAAAACATGGAAGCTTGGACAAGGAGCTCACAGGGGCAAGACTCAGACCTCTGAGGAAGGGGCTGGCAGGCTGGTGCCAGTGTCTCTTAGGGACACAAGGAGGCTGATGTTACAAGTGTGTTGGGAAAACTACAAAGTGGATTCAGCTTTTGCTGCAGGAAGAAACTGCTGCTGCCAGAGTGAGGGAGTGTTTCCTGGGATACGCACAGGAACAGAAGCAGACAGACAGGAAGGAGCGAGTCCCTTCCTGTCCTCCAGCCTGGCAGCCACCCTCTGGCTCCCTCTGGTGGACAGAATCCCATCCCCAGCATTACAAAGCGGGTATAGAAGGGTGAGGCTGGAAAGAGAGACAGGCATTTGGACTTGTTAGCTGGCCCCACCACCTTTCAATTGGTTTGGTAATTGCTTCCTGGAAAGCAACATTGAGGCTTATGAGGCCTAGTCTGGACTCAGCAGAAAAAAAATCTTGTGATAAATTGGTGGTGTTGGCCATAAGCCTAGAAAAGAGAAATGGTGGTGTGAATGCCAC
>NW_017731392.1:2302754-2304925 GCF_001890085.2 Hipposideros armiger | reverse complement strand
GAGTGATGGCCCATCATAATCACAAGCTCCTGTCACATTCCAGGGGAGGAGACTATATGAGATGTGTACACCAGGAGTAGGAATCCTGAGGGCACACGCAGAATTCTGTCTACAACAGTAACTGTGTGGATGAGAGAAAAAATGCATAATGAATGAAGTGCTCACCCATGCAGATGGAAGGGAGGAGAGTGGCCTAAATGTGCCGTCGCTTTGGGATAGATCCTAGAAATCAGATCCCAAGCTCACTTTACTCTTTGAGGAGCAGGGAAAATGACAGCTAGCCTTTCTCTGCAGTGTCTGACACTGGCTAAGCATACAGACATTGAATGTGTGCTCTGTTCTCTGAAGTGTGGAGCAGGGATAAGGAATAATCCAAATAGCAGTAAAGACAAAAAGGCCATACCTTCTCACTAGGGCAACTAACTTTCAGTCCAAGTCCCATTTCCCTTTCTCTTCCCTTCTCCTACCTTGTGGGTGTTTATAGCTTCTCCTCCGAGGAGCGTCTTCCACAGAGACCCACTCCGCCCGCTCCAGCTCAGAGGATCTAACCTGGGAACGTCTCGTACATTCACCCCAGCCATTAGAGGCTCTGTCCAGGAGGCAGCCACCACCACGCCCCACACTGAGCTGGGTCCCTGAAGAAAGACATGGACCTCAGCCTCATTTACCCTGGGTCTCCTCTTTCTAGCCCGTTAAATCACCCTAATCCGTGGCCACGTACTCGTAAGTTATCAAATTGGCCCAGAAAGTTGGATGGGAGAGGCTAAGGCCATCTCCATTGTCAGTTGCCTTTTAGCCTGAGTTGATGAACTCAGTCCTCCACAGGCTGGTGGTGACTCTCTCAGGCTCCCCAGTGGGTAATGTAACTCAGAGCACTCCTCATCTGAGATGGGAGGCAGATGACCATCCCACCTGCAGCTGGTGAAAAGTCAACCTCACTCCACCATAAGCATACTAGCATCTTCAAGCATTGGACTTTTGGATGAAATATGTGAACCCATTCATTCAACAATGTTTTCTGAAGTCCTGTAATAGGTCAGGTACTCTGTTCTAAGTCCCAGGTATACTGCCATGTTGAAGAAAGAAAAATCCTTGTTCTCTAGGATGTTCTATTCAGTGAGAAAGATAGACTGTAAACAAGATAAATAAGTAAATTATCTGGCATATTAGATGGTGCTAAAGTGCTCTAGAGAAAAACAAAGCCAGGAAAGGGAGGAGGGAAGGCCCAGGGNGGCTGGAGTAGCTGTGGTCAGCAAGAAACCAGGCTCTACCCCATCCCCGTGTCTCCCACTTGGCCAATACAGGCTCTAGAGCCTTTTCAGCTTCCTTCCCCACAGCCTGACAACAGATTCACTAGTGATAAAGAGCTGACCCCCCAATGCCTACTTTTGCCACTGCCATACTACCTTTCTCAGTGTGTGGTTCCAGCTGCCCTCCCCAGCTTATCAGCTGTCCCCAAGCAACAACTGGAGTGCCTACAGTGGGGACCTGCCCCCCTTCTTCTGCTCTAGGTTCTTCTCTCACCTTTCTACCTGAAGACAGCACCTCCAGGACTCTCCCTGATCCCCCAAAGCCACAGCTCAGTCCCTCCTGTCAATCCCTTCTGGGGAACTCCCCTGCTGTCATTCCAAAGAAATTGAAACAGTTTGGTTTGGCTTAAAGCTTCCGTTGTCATTGAGGAGTTTGTCACACATGCTAATGAACAGCCAGGCTGACAGAGCAGACACAAGAGCAGAAGGGGTGGGGGTGGCCTTTAATGAATTCTTCCTGGCTGCCAGGCTGATAAGATGCAGACAAACAGATGACTGGGGCCTGTCATGACTGGGGTCTCCTGGACTTAGGTCAGTTCACCTCTCTGACCAGCTAAGCTCCCAGGTCTGTGTGCTTCTGGGCCCTTCTAGGCTAGGGGCAAAGCAGGGAAGGATGTGGAGACTCTGCAAGTGTGGTCCGTGGTGGGTCTGGATGGCTGGCAGGGCCCAACTCCTGCCATTCTCTCCACTGTGCCCAACCTCAGGTGCTCCTCAGCCAAGACAGAGGAATAGCTAAAAAAAGTTATCGGAGGGCTTCAACAATCCAAGATAACTCTGTTTTCTCTCCTTTGTTCTTAATGACTTTTTTTCTTTTTACAAGAATAGTTCCTATGTATTGTACAACGTAAGAAAACATAAGAA
>NW_017731392.1:2297532-2298849 GCF_001890085.2 Hipposideros armiger | reverse complement strand
CTTCCTGCTAAGGTGGTTCAGGACAATGACAGAAGGAATGGGACTGCAGCTGCCAGGGTGCTGAGTAGCAGCTGCATGTGGGTCCTGAGTTCCGGGGATGCTCTCTCCTCTGAGAGGCCCTAGGAAAACCCTGTTGTCACCAGTGGTTCCTGGACTCACTCAAAACTTCAAAGGGCACCAATAGTCATTGTTAATGGTCCAACTATTTTAATAAATTTATACCTGAAAAAGTGATAGGAAGGTATAGGGACTTGCTTATTCTGTTAGTTCTTTATTCTTATTTATTTATTTATTTTTAGCTGAGCCATCCTGCCACCTTTTGGCAGCTCAGCGGCAGCTCAGTTTGGGCGGGACTCGAACCGCTGTTGCTCAGAACTCAAACCTTTGAGCGAGCTCTTAACCAACTGAGGCACTCAGCCGGCCTAGTTCTTGATTCTTAATCACATAAAATGCCAGTTCAATTCCAGCTAATATGAAAAATGTGTAATTAAATTTATGCTATCTCACTAAAGGAAAGGTCCTACTTCTTCTCCTCAACACAATAGAAAAAAAGTGATGAACTCTTCTACATAATAAAAGCCGGCAAACAAGAAAAATAAAACCCTTAAGTAATTCTGAAGTAACATCAGCAGCATCTCCTGAACTCAACAATACTCGCCTCTCTCCTCTAGAAACCCTGGAAGCCCCACTCCTACCATGCTCACAGGGGGACACCTGACCCCAGCTGGACCAATGAAATTCTTGCCCAGAAATTTGGATTTCAACTGAGAGACAGCTTATCAGTCTAGGCAAGAGGGTGGCATGAGGGCTAGGTCTACCAAGGAGCTCCTGCGTAGCCATGTCCTGACATGTGCTTCAGGAAGCGAGAAAGCTGGTGGATTCCACAAACACATGGAAGCCCTTTCTATGGGTAGATCTGGGGAACCAAAGATAATCTGATAGTATACATGGTCTTGGTCTCCCAGGACTCCCATTTTAGCTTAGGAGACAAACATGTTCTCAAATCCTTGATGCTATCCTGGAGGAGCTGTGCCAGTAAGACTGAAATGGCTTAGACAAACACCTCCCCCTTGGACCTCAGTTTCCCCATCTAGAAAACAAAGTGTTTCTTCCAGTTCTACGGTTCGTCAGGGGCCTGTGCTACCTTAAGACAAAAGTAATCTGACTGGAGGTTGGAAGGCAAGTTTAAATTTCCCACCTGTGATGGACAGAATGTTTGTGTTCCCCACCCTGCCCTAAATTCACGTATTGAAGTCCTAACCCTCAATGTGATTGTATTTGGAAATAGGGCCTGTGAGGAGGTGATAAAGGTTAAAT
>NW_017731392.1:2292225-2297142 GCF_001890085.2 Hipposideros armiger | reverse complement strand
GAAGGAGTAGACATCAGAGCTCTATCTGCCATGGGGGAACACAAGAAGGCAGTCATCTGCAAGTCAGGAAGAGAGCTCTCACCGGGAACTGAATCAGCCAGCATCTTGATCTTAGACTCCCAGCAGCCAGAACTGTGAGAAAATAAGCTTCTGTTGTTTAAACCACCCAGTCTGTGGTATTTTGTTATGGCAGCCCAAATTGATTAAGCCATCACCTCTTTCTCAAAACTGGGCAGAGGGGACTCTTATATGATGATAGTTGCACATCAGCACCTCCTGAAAGCACATACGGCAGACTTCAGAGGACAGCAGCCATCAGCATCCCAAAGGTATGGAGGGGGAGTTTCTTTGGGAAGCCTCAAAGCCTGACCTGCCCTCAACCTTTGGCCGCCTCACTACCAGGATTCAGGACCTGACAGAATTAATGCCAGTCTCTCTGGGAGTCCATCCAGCCTCCTCTGGTGCATTCCTGCTGCTTTCTCAGTGGGCAAAGGAAGCTCCACTTGGCAAATGGGCAGCCTTGGATGCAGGAGGCATAGCCCAGGACTGAATGGCCAAGGACAACTGGCCCCTCCTGACTTGTTCCCCCAGGCTTTCCTGCTGGGATGTGTGGAAAGTGCCAGACAGGCTCCCAGGGAGTGTTGGGGACTGGATGACCCCTGGCCCTTCCTCCAGCCAGGTTGAAATCACCCAGGATTTACATAGAGGCTCCTCTCCCCTTGCTTCTCTTCCTTCATATCTGTTGACCGGTTGCCTCCCCGAAGCACACAGAATTCCATTGTGTTTTCATTCATGCAGAAAGACCACCATGTTCATTAAGATGGAAGACAGATAACAAAGCAGATTTTCATCTTGTTTGTTTGTTTTAATAATGAAAGCTTAGTTCTTCAAAATCCAATTTTTATGTCTCTTAAAAATGTCTCAGCTTCCCTTTATAGTTCTCCCTCTCTTAGACCTACATCATGCTCTGTGCCCTCTGGAGTTACCTCCTTAAGAGCCTTTAAAAAAACAAAACCATAAAAGCCCCTCTCTCTCTCTCTCTCCCTCCCCTCTCTTCTCCCCTCACCCCTTGCCCCTTGGCTTCCTGGTTCCCTTCCTACCCTCAGCACCCAAATGACATCATTCTCTCTCTCCTAAACCATCTCCACAAGCCAAGCTCTCCTGAAAAGCAGACATGGTGCCAGCCTGAGGACCACCTGGGTGGTGTCCCATGGGTCTCCACTCCCACAAGCCCAACCATCTCCTCCCCAAACCAGTGCCTGCTTCTGGTCCCCTTCCCTCTCAAGAACATCACCTGTGCTCAGTCACAGTTGCTCCCAAGTTCATCACTCCCTGATCCAGAGCATCACTGAGCCCTAGCACATCCACCTCCCAGATGTCTCTGGCTCTGTCTCTTCCTTGACACACCTAATTGTGCCCTCACTTCCTCTTGTCTGAATTTTTCCAATAACCTCACAACCAATTACCAGCTGGGAAACTTGGGACAAGTCATTTTACCTCCTTGAGCTTCAGTTATTCTCTCTGCAAAATGGGTATAATGACGCTTACCACAGAGGGCTGCGGGAGGATGAACTGTGGTAACATATATAAATATAAATCACCTAGCACAGTGCTCAGCATGGGCCAGATGTTAATTCATCTCTTCGTCCCCCTCTTCTCCAGCCCTGTTCTCCATCTTGTGGTTTATCCTCTAGAGTCAAATCTGATTTCTAGAGTCAAACAAACTCTACAAGTTTCTGCTTCCAATCATCCAGCTGCAAGAGTATTGAGTGTCTTCTTTTTTCCATTTTAAACCAAGTTGATATTGTATAAAATTATCTCGTTATTTTGATTTATCTAAAATATGCAGATCAGGAGGATACCTGAATTTTTCAAAATAATTATGATTTCTTTAGTCTTGTCTCAGGAAGTTTTTATTAAAAAAAGTAGAAAGAACTCATTCCTGTTAGATATTATCTTTCCTTCCCACTCTGCTTTTGGAAGGATTTACAATTCAAATTAAGGATAAACTATTTTCACTTAGAAAAACACATTTCCTCTAGCAATACAATTCTCTTTTGACTAAATCCCCACAAAAAGCCATATCTCTATATTTGATATGTGTAACAATTTAACAAGAAAATGCTATTGATCTTTTTTCCCTTTCTTATTCTTTCCCATCACCTCTAATGATGGAAATGTAGAACTGCACGTGTGTGTGCGCGCGCGCTCACACACACACACACACACACACACACACACACACACACACACACACATCGCCTTTGTCTTTTAAGAATTTTTTTCCTAACAAATCCTCACAAATGACAGTGGTCAGATTTAATTGAAATTATTTTAGTTGACATCAACTGAGGCCAGATATTCAGTATCAAAATGAAATGAAAAATTGAAATAAAACCCCTGACTTCAGCTGAATTATCCTGACAGTTGCCCCAAGTTCTATATCCTCCAAGAGAACTGCTTTCAGATCAATATAGGAGAAAAGGTATGTTGGTGTGTTGGTACGTCAAAGATGGCTCTGGAGTGTCGAGTTGAATGTGTGGGCTCTGGAGACAGACCCCCCTGGGCTGGAACCCTGCCTGTGCCCCTTTCCAGCTAAGGGACTCTGGGTGAGTTGCTGATATCTCTGACTTTGTTTTCTCATCTGGGGTTGTTGTGAGAATTAAACTGATTAATTCATGTATAGAAGTTAGGACAGTGCCTGGCATATATTAAATGATCAGTGACAATAAGTATCGTTATTATTCCAGATGAAATCAGTGCCGGTTCCAGGTATGAAAAACCTGGATGCTATATAATGTAATGATCATGACCTTTTACTCAGAAAGCCTGGGTTCAAATCCTAACTCCTTTTCTTCTTAACTGTGTGACTCTGGGCGAGTTATGTAGCCATTCTGTGCCTCAGTGGCTCCATTTTATAAAAGGAGCATTAAAAATTTTACCTGCATTGTAGAAATGTTGTTAAGAATGAAGTGGGACAATGTAAAATACTTGGCACATCTAGTAAAATGCTCAATGAATTTTGGCTGTAATTTTTTCTTGCGCTCTACAAAAATATAGTTAACTCAGAACTGCTTCCCCAACCACAGGGAGGTTTTCAAAAGGCTAGTGCTGTAAGATTTTCCACTTTAGTTGTTGATTAGGGGCCAAGATATAGTACAATACACCTCCTATTTGGGGGGTATTCTCAGAAAGGTGGATGGAAAAGTTCCTTAAACAAAAAGAAGTCAAACTTACTCTCTCCCCAAAATTGGCAGCAAGTGTGTGGGCAGGTGACCTGGGTTCAGCCCATCAGATGCTCACAACTGGCAACCGGACCGTTGTTTCTGAAAGCAGAAAAAGGAGAAGGATGGAGGTGGGCAGGATCCCACAAAGGGGAGGCTGACAACTGACCTGTGGGGGTCTCATTCACTTCAACCGCAGCACCTCTACTTTTTCTCTGTCCTAAAATTCTTAATTACAAAATCAACACATATATTTTTTACAACCAGAAGAAGCATCCATAAATGTTCTCAGAAAGTGCGATGAATCTCTTTGCCAAACATCCCCCTCAATTCTCCTTGCCAATTAGTTAAGTCCCTCTGCAACTTGTTCTCCCTTCTTAAGAGTATATCATAGCTATTTCTCAAGGTCAATGAATGTTATTATACTCACTCTATTATGGCTCCATCATTTTCCATAAGATAAATACACCATTATTTTTTCAAACACTCCTCTTTGGACAGACCCCTTTTTGGATGTCCATGACAATTTTAAATGCACATCCTCATTGGCCCAGCAACCTCACTTTTGGAAATCAATCCTAAAGAAATAAAACACTAGTTTGTATGTCAGGCTGCACATACAATTATACTTACTTAGTGCATTGTTCGAGTATCTGAAACTGGAAATAACCTAAATGCCCAGCAGTCTCCCCACAACTGCGTTGTTCATAGCATTTTGTTTAGGGAGTGGGGAAATTTCAACTGCAAAACCTAGGATATTTCAAGCCCAGGTGAGAACTGGGACTTTTAGGTTCCTTTCAACAGTGAAATTTTAGATGCCTTTCGCTGGGGGCAATTGCGAGAGGCAGGAAGGAAAAATAAGATTACCACAGGGTAAGTGGGTCATTGTTAGGTCTATTTTACCCACATGGACAGAAAGTCTGAATCCCCAGCAAGCCCAAGTTCAGGTTTTGCTCTGATCCACAGAGCCTCAAACCACAATGTGCATAACATTCACCTGGGACTCTTGTTAAACTGTAGATTTTTTAAGCAGGTCTGGGGTGGGGCTTTAGGTGTTTTTTATCTCTATCAGGTGATGCAGATGCTGCTGGTCCCTGGACCACGCTTTGAGTTGTAAGGATCTGATCAATTCACATGTGCTGTCTAAACTGAATTTTCCTTACTTGTCAAATAATGTGGTTAATTAGGAGGACCAGCCATCTGAGTTTTCCCCAGAACTGTCCCAGTTCTTGCACTGAAATCCCTGAGTCCCAGGAAACCCATACGGTTGGATAAGATTGAAGTCAGATAGCTCAGAGGCCTGAAAAGTAATATACATGAATGATGTGGGTTGGTTGGGGACTTTGGCAAACAGAAGAGCTTAAACACCCACTTTTTTGAGCTTTACCCAACATTTTCCAACGTACAACCTAGGTTAAGATGACCCCTTAGGTGAGGGTGAAAAGGGTAACTATTGCATTGTTCTGTACACCTGAAACTAACAATAAAAAATAAATAAATAAATAAAAAAGATGACCCCTTAGACTCCATCCAACTGAGAAATTCTGTAATAGATTTTTCTAAGGGCAGCTATAAGTACCCATAGGTGATAGGTCACAATGAAAATATTAGAAATCGATTAGAAAATATTAGACTTATTAGATAATGTTATTATCTAATTATATTATTATAACATAATTTAGATAATATGATT
>NW_017731392.1:2289418-2290765 GCF_001890085.2 Hipposideros armiger | reverse complement strand
TTTTTTTTTAAATGTGAATTAGTTACCAACATCTAAGAAACAGAATATTTCTGTGTAAATCTGGATTTCCAGCAACTTCTGAAAGATTGGAAAGGCTTTCATTCCTACAGGCCAAGAATAGGCTGGGACTGAGCAGCACCTGCCCCTTAAGAGTGCACTGGTATGCCCTGCATGTCAGGGCACCACCTCCACATGTCTCTCTCCCGGGCACATGTCCCTTGTTCACATTACTTGCTGGATCTCCTAAGTCTGTGATCCTTGACTTAGAGATCAGAAATCTTTTTGCCAGTGGTTCTCAAAATATGGTCCCAGGACCAGCATCATTAGCATCAGCATCACCTTGGAACTTGTTAGAAATATAAATTCTTGGGCTGGCCAAGTGGCACGTTGGTTAACAGCTGGCTTGGGACGCCAGCTGTGAGCAGCAGGGCCCCAGTTCGGATCCCACATGAGGGCCAGTAACACTGCCCTCCACAGCTAAGATAGTGAACAACAGCTCGACCTGGAGCTGGGCTGCCGTGAGTCTCCGGGGACGACGGCATAGGCTGCAGCCCCTGCTGCAGTGGGCTGCCATAAGCTACCGTGTGTGACCAGCAGCCAGCGTGAGCGGCTGGCAGCCGGTGTGAGCTGCCAAGAGCTGCCGTGAGCGGCCGTCCAAAGGCCGGCGACCAATCTGCCTCACCAGGGAAGAACACAATGATAATACCAACATGGGCCAGTGAAGCGACATTCTCCACAACTAGACTGAAGAACAAAATGACAGCAACTTGTCTGTTCCCCTTCCCCCGATCCCCCAGTGCTGTTCCCATTCCTCAATTCCCCAATAAAACCTTAAAAAAAAAAGAAAAAAGAAAAAAGAAATATAAATTCTTGGATCTATCTAAAACTCTAGAGTGAACCTGGTTATCTGTATTTCAATAAGTCCTCCAGGGGATTCTAATGAATGTTCAAGTTTGAGAACCACTGTTTCTCACAAATAAAGTTTCTTGCCTTTGGAAATTATATTAGTTTTCTAGGGCTGCCATTAAAAAGTACTACAAAGTAGGTGGCTTAGAACAATAGAAATTTATTGTCTCACAGTTCTGGAGGCTAGAAGTCTAAACTCAAGATGTCGACTCCCTTTAAACCCTGCAGGGTAATCCTTCCTTGACTCTTCCTAGTTTCTGATGGTTCTTGGCACTCCTTGGATTGTAAATACATCACTTCAGTCTTCCAGCTTCACACGGTGTTATCCATGCGTGTCTTCACATCATCTTCCCTCTATGCATGTCTGTCCCTGTATCCAAATTTCCTCTTTTTATAAGGACTCCAGTCACTGGATTAGGGCCCACCCTAACCTCATTTTAA
>NW_017731392.1:2287608-2288892 GCF_001890085.2 Hipposideros armiger | reverse complement strand
ATAATGTACTGGACACTGGACAGACAGTCCTGATTCTCTGTTGTAACCTTAAATTTCGTTAAGCCTCAGATTTCTCAGGTGTAAACTGAGCGGCTTGGATGGTATGCCCAGGATCTGCCTTCCAGCTCTAAAAGTCTGTGGTTAATTGATATTCAACAACCTTTCCATTTCAGAGTACTGAATCCCCTCCTACATTATTAAATAAATGACTGTTACAGTGGATGGTATGACTGTACTTAATGAATCAATCGATGTGTTTTATCAAATATCTATTATAAGCAAAGCACCTTGTCCTCTTTTGGCAATACATTTGAGTTAAGTAACCCATTAGTGGCTTCAGATGACAATCTTGAAGCATCTATGGTCAGAAATAAGTGAGTAGATTTCTAACCCCTCGATGGACCAGGGAGGGGCTGGACAGTGGTAAAAAATCGTGCAGTGTGGGTGAGTTTCTGTGTTGTGGGTGCGTGGTTATGAATATTGCAACATGATAACTCTCACCCAGAAAACCTACCACGTAATCCAGAGCTAAGTTTCCACTCTGTCCTAGGGTTCTAACTCAAGTTGACTCTACTTCAAACGAAGGAAAGCTTGTTTGGCCAAATACCCATGGAGCGTCGGTTTCAGGAATGTGACATGCTGTTAAACCACAGCCGTGTAAGCTTGCGGCCACTGAGATTTTCCAAGGATGAAAGTTTCACTTTTCAAAGAAAAACATGGCACCATGAAGCAGGAGACACATAAGGTGAATGGTGTGGCTTGGTCCCAGGAAGCTTTCTCTCTCAAAGAACACCTACTACGTGTGAGACTGTTCTGGGAGAGGGCAGGGAGGAGCGTGAGAATAGGCTAAGTTTGCAAGATCCCAAAGATGAGACAGAGTTCCTGCCTTGCAGGAGGCAGAGAGAAAGGACAGTGGGGATAAATCCAATGTCAATGCATGGCATCTTGGAGGCTGGGGAGAGCTGGGGAAAGCTGCAGGCTATTAACCTAAGCCTAGAGGAGTGCTGGAGCAGATGCAGGAACTGCAGCCAGAAGCACCAGGTCATGGGGCAGGAGAGGTCCCCTGGCAGTCAACAAAGGGAACTCAATGTCTCTCTGAGGTCACTTGTCAGACCCCCTGGGCTCTCACCTCCACATCTGGCTAGGAGATTTGACAAAATGACCACCAAGGACTGCTGAACACTCGTGGAGAGGCTAGGTATCTGAGGAGCTGAATTCATACAGAACCAAACCTCAGAGAATCACTCTAACGTTGGAAGGGAACATAAGAGACCTTTAACCCAA
>NW_017731392.1:2253101-2286255 GCF_001890085.2 Hipposideros armiger | reverse complement strand
AAGACAGGAAGGCAGCAGGAGGCCTTTCCTGGTCCTGCCACTCCCTGGGTGGCCCCAGGCAAATCATAGTCCCTTTCTGGGCCTCCAAGGTCTAAGCTAGGTGAAGGCTACAATCCCTCTGAATGCAAATTATAGACCCAGCTGGAGGCTTTCCCATGCCAGTCCTGACAATGGTCTGTCATTGGTGGCACCACACCCCTGATTGAAGAGAAGAGGGGATGGGAGGTGGCCAGGGCAAAGGACATGTGTGGAGGGGAGACAGAGGGCACCGGCTTCACCAGCTTGGCAGATCCGCCCATCACTGTGATGTGCCCTTCTGTCGCTGTGCCGTGCACCTGGGAGCCCCAGAGGCATTTGCCACAGTGGTCTCCCCTCCTTCTGCAATTTTGGCCCAGTCTAACTCTCGGATCTCCCTTCTGAAACACTTTTCCACTGGGTGGAGGTGCCTATGCCATAAAACATGCTTGCCCCAATAGATGTGACCCAGGGCCATTGAATGTACAATACAGCAGTCTATAAGCATCACACTCACACACTTCCAAACCGCCTTTACTCAGCACTAAGCGCATTAACAGAGATTGTGTTTTTAACGTATTTTTGAGGTAAAATCTTCACTACTCTGTAATCAATGAGTGTAATTGAACTAAATGAAGCCCTGGAAAATGCAAGCCAGAAGCACTTTCCTCAAAACTCTCCAGATAAAATAGTTGGATTTAAAAAATTGAATTATATGCTAAAATGGCTCAAATTTCTTTCTGCTCTATGCTCATAGAGACACATGGTTATGGAGTCACCAACGACGTTTTGAAAGACTACCTGTCTTCTGGAAAAATGAAAAGTATCGAACCCCTTTAAAAATGGCCTTGTATAAATTACATGAAATAATGTCCTCAGGCTAGTGTGCTCCTAGCTGGAATGATCAAGGGTGAATGCTATTGGGGGAAGGGTCACCTCTGCACACTTCAGCACACTGAAGCTTGGGCTGAAATTAATTAAGCCTGTAATTTCTCATTTTAAAAAAAAAGGCATTATAAGATTATTATAGGCATTATAAGTTGTTATGTAAGCACCACTTCAAAATCAAAGGATTCCAACAGTAAGTACAATCTAAGTTCTACCTAAAAATCTAAAGTCAGGTAGAACACGTAACTCTAATTGTAGACAGGACCCTTTTCAAACACCTATTTAGACCACCCAGTTTCTGCAGTATTGCCAAATTCTAAAATTGTAATGAAATTTTAAAGTCCAAAACCTACAAGCCATCAGAGGTTCAGTAACCAGGTTGTGCCATTTCAAAACTGAAAATGTGCTTACATAAGCAAGTCACCGGGGCTAACCTTTCTGGATTGGGTCTGGCCTTCAGCTCAGAACATGAATATGCCAGGGTCAGAAATGTGACAAAACTGAGCTTTCACGGAGGTTAGCCAAGGTTCACAGGGTCATGACTGGGCCATTTTATCAGTCATGTCAGCCTCACACCCTATTGCCTAGCTTAGATAAAAACTTTATCTGTCAGTTTGCTAACTCTACTCCTCCTGCCTTATTTTCAATAAAGAAAACCTGGACTCACTTATCTAAACCAGAGACTGGCCTTGCCCAGTACTGTTTTCATTGCAACTTCTGAGTAAAGGAAACACACCAATGATTTTTGGTCTCATTTTAGTCAATAACTGTCCATAACTGGAGTGACTGCCTTTCTCTTACCTAAAACCTTGATTTCAGAAAACAGTTGTTTGTGTGTGACAACATGGAATATGTTTAGTAAACATAATAAGTTTATGGTTGAAGGTGTTATATTAGAATATGATAGTGCTCAACGTGTTACCTTTTCAAAGTCATCTTTTCCTAAAGTAAAGTGAACCCCAAAAAATCTAAAATTAACTTTGATCAATTTTCCAAGTGGGAATCTAAATTACCATAGAAAAACTTACAAAGTTACCTTTGGACTAACACACGTCCAGATATAATATATATTTTCTGATAACTGTTAAGAGAAAAAAAAACAGCTAGCTAGAGCCTCTTCCTCACAGAAAGTATATACGCACAGATGACAAATAAAGTCCTATATGTAGACATTTAGAAATCTGGTTAAATACATTAAGTACATATATTAAACCGGCGAGTTTCCCCCCACAGGAATCTTAAATGCAAGACAAGCACCTTCCAATTTTACTTTATTTGGAAACTATACAAAATTTATTATTTTAATATTTAAAGACTGTGGTACTGTAGTAGAGGCACATAAATATTATAATATACATTTAGAAATTAAATATAATAAAATCAACACGACACTATGTAAAAACTCATATGTACATTTGCAATAAGTCCAAAGTCGAGGCATGTATGCCCATCAGGTTTCCCCCTGGAAACGGGTGAACCTTGCTGGGAGATCATCCACAGGGTACACGGTGGGGCTGGTTTTCATTGTAGGAGGTCCATTTAGAAGCCGCCAGTCACAATGCCTGGCCAGCTCCACTGTAAATATTTTGAGAAGAATTTTTGCAAACTCTTTCCCTACACAGCTCCTAAGGCCTCCTCCAAATGGAATGAAGCTAAACCTGGATGCGTCCTCAGGGTGCGGTAGCATAAATCGGTCAGGATTAAATTCCTCCTTGTTGGTGAAGATGTCTGCCACATCGTGAGTATCACAGATACTGTAGATAACATTCCAGCCCTTGGGAATCTGGTATCCCTACAAAAGATTATGAAGTCCTGAGGGCTGACAAACTGGAATCTAACTTTCAACAAAAAAGCTATCGCTGATATCTTTGGAGGCGTTCAGTTAAAAGAAAGGGTGGGAGGGATACAGACAGAGGACATTCAGGTTGCTGAAACATGTGTACACATGGGGCAGGACACTGTTATCAAAAGCATTAAGGAATTTAAGCCAATGCACAGAAAAGCGAGGGGAAATTTAAAACCACAACAAAAGGGAAAGGGGAGAACTTTTAACTTACATTTAATTCAAAAGTCTTAAGGGCAACCCGAAACCCTCCTGGAACTGGGGGATTCAGCCGAAGGGTCTCTTTAATAACACACCCAATGTATTTAAGCTGTTCCAAAATTTCCATGTCCAACTTGTTGTCTTGATTGCTCTTGCAAAGTAAACCCTATCAAAACCGAGGTGAATGGTTATTTTGTGCTCCAATAAAATCAGCCCAGCAGACATAAACAGGGCTTAAGTGGCGACTAGACCCGAAGGGCCCCATGGTGGAAGAGTGTGAAGGGGAAACCGTGAGCAGCTAGCGACCATTTGCCTCCACCCCTTGGCCCAAATCCACTATCTATTTACAATTCCAAGAGAATGCTGCTTACCAGTTAGAACCACCAAGCTTCTCCCCCATCCCCCTCACCACCACCCGCTGCCACCCACCTAGAAGTCCCCCTATTCATGCCCTTGAACACACAAATCCAAGTAAGTGGAACCTATCTGAAAATCTCCAAGGTTCTGTAAAAGGTAGAGAAAGGGCAGGAATGCTAGATCAAACCCTGCCCAGTGGGATCACAGCTCAAGATTCCTCTCTTTTTATTCACAGAGTGAATTCTCTTTGCCCTTGCTTGGTCCTGCACTTTAAAATACTCAGCAAAGTCAGCTTACTTATTGGGAAGTTGGCTAGGGAGCAGCGGGATTTCTTAAGCTAATAGGGACCACCCCCACCCCCCCTCCAAGAGTCCCCTACCTTATTCTTCAGCTCCTCTCGCACTTTCTGGAGAACATGTGGGTAGAGCCCCAGGTAAGTGATCAGAGATGTGGCTGCACTGGCCGTGGTTTCATGTCCCCCAAAGAGGAGTTCGGTTGAAGATTGCTTTAGTGCCTGAAAATGGAATAAAACGAACGTTTTTCCAAATCTGCATGCAATTTTACAGAGGGATTATTCAGAACCCAACTGAGGGTTCTGGATGGAAGAGGTCAAGGGCTAAATTTTGCTGACAGTCAAGGAAAGCGACATTTTAAAACGTAAAGTCCCATTAGTTCTGCTGAAACAGGAAGGCCAATAAAATCCCACTCTACCGGGAACTCTTGAATTAAAGCCTTAGTTGTAACATTAATATCGCCTAAGATTCTTTATTTACATTTTGCAAATTCCAACTTTCTCCTTAAAATATGGAAGGGCTCTAGGGGACTCTCCCTGTTCCGCTACAGCCTCTTGCACTGCTCTCCCGACCCAGCGGCTCAGCCTTCGGGGTCCCATCACTGAGGGCTGTGCAGGCTGACCACTCAGGGAAACTGGGCCTCAGGCCGGTGCTCTGGAGGCTCCAGGAACTGCTACTTGGAACGCCAGGGGACCAAACTCCGCAGTGCCCCTCCTGAAGCTGCCATTCACCTGCATATCCAGCCTCTCTCCCCTCTCCCACGAGTGTTCGATCAACAGCTGAAGCGCATCTTTGTAGCCCCCGCCCGCCTCCGCCGCCTGCAGCCCGCAGATCTTGGCGCGAATGTTCTCCTCGATGCGCGCGTGGATGAGGTTCCGCGCCTTCATGCCCTGAGCGCAAAGAGCGGACAGCGGTGAGCAGAGGCCGGGCACCCGCGCCCCGGGGACCCTAACTCCGCACCCTGCATGCCACCCTTACCCGGTATAACCCGCTAAAGGGCACGTCGATGGGCAACGAGAAGAGATTGCGAGTCATTTCTTCGAAGGCCTCCACCAGCTGCTGCTCCGCGTCCCCGCCGCTAGTTAGCCGGGGCTCGCAGCCCAGCAGGATGCGCATGGCGATGCGGAACATAAGGCGCTTCACCTGGGGGTAGACCAGGAGGCCGCGTTCGCCGCAGCTCAGCCACTGCTCCAGGCAGTTGCCCACTTCCTCCGCGATCACAGGCACGTAGCACTGGAGCGCTTCACGGCTGAAGGCCCGCATAATCACCTGAGCCCCGAAGAACGGAGAATATTAAAACCGCCCCTCTCGTCTTTCGGGATCTCCTACCAGACACCCCAACCCTGCCAGACCCAAGGCACTTCCCGGCTACGAAACTAAGCTGGGCTGGAGAGGGTCCTAGCCGACGTCTCCTGCAACTAGTGCTCGCCCAGCATCTCTCTGCCTGAACCCCTCCGGGGAATGGGGTCCCCCTTGCGGTACAGGCGCCTCCACCTCCGCCCTCACCTTCTTGCGCTGCTTGTGCGAGGAGTCGTGCAGATTAGAAAGGCAGCCGGAGCCCAGGACGGTGCGTACCGACGCGGGCCAGTGAACAGACACCAGTCGGTGCTCCCCGAGCAAGATGCGCCGCACGTTGTCGGCGCCCATCACCCGCACCGTGGGCCGCCCGAACAGATGCGTCTTGTAGATGAAGCCGTATTTCCTGCGCTTCATCTGCAGGAACTTCCTTCTCTGCGAGAGGAAAGTGGAGGAGAGAGGCGGGCGTGAGGGGGCGCCGGGGAGCGCCGCGCCTCGGGTTAGCCCTGATCCTAGCGGTAGTCACCTCCCTCCCGGGGGCGCTTACCCAGGCTTCAGTGGAAGCACGGAGCCGATTCGGGAGAATCGTCCTGTCCCGCCCCAAGCTCCCTTACCTGCAGCACCATCTGCAATGTTTCCCCAAAGAAGGGGAAGCCCATAGTTCCGGGGGGCAAAGGGAGGGCGCAGCTGCGGTCGCGGCTGCTCACGCAGTACAGGTCCCAGAGCTTAATCGCGGCCAGGAACAGCAGCAGCGGTAGCACGAAGGTGCAGAGCGCACTGGCCAGCAGTGCCAGGAGCCCCATGGCGCGCCGCGACCTCCCGCGCCACCTGCCGCCGCCGCCAGCGCCTCCGAACCCCGCCGCGCGCCAGCTTTATAGGCGGCCCAGGTTGCTGCCCACGTTACCTTGGTCAGACAAATTAGTTCACCCAAAGTTCATCTTTAATTGCGGATTGGGTCTCTGGCTCCTCCCCCCGCGAGGCGCTGCCCAAAATCTTTAACCGTTTGTTCCACACCGAGGCAGAGGCGGCGCGGTGGCGGCTTCCCTCGGAGCGCGCCTCCTGAGGCGCGGAGCTAGGAGCAGCCTGCCTCCCCCATCCAAGGTGTGCGGAGCTTTGAGGTGGCGGCAGAAGCCAACCCTAGCTCTAGGGAGCGGGAACGCCAAGCCTCGGGCTTCCTGGCGGTCTCTTTGGAATCCCTCCCGCGGGGTCCGACGGGCGGTTCCAGCCCAGAGCTGCCTTCACTGGTTTTCCATTTACAGGCGCCGCGTGGGATCCCTTTCACCTGCTGGGGAAGCGAAGGGAAGTGCGTTCAGGGATCGTCCAGCTGCCTTGTCCCACAGGTGGGAAACTGAGATCCTGCCTGAACGCAGAACAAAACGCAGGCCTCCCGACTCGTTCGAGGATCCCGCAGAAGAGCCCGCGGCCAGGACACAAGGGAGAGCCTCGGGGAGTCAGGCAGGACTGGAGGATCATGGATCTCAGTTCCCCAAATCCCTCAAGTGGTCCAGCACTCATGAAGCCTTCGAAAGTCCTACATAAGGGTACAATAGAGCCCCCAGGTCTCTCAGGACTCCAGGTGCAAACCTGCACTAGTCAGCCCCACCTCTGACGTCCCACTGGAGGACTTCGGGAGCAATTCCTCCGCGGCTCCGCAACCAGCGCTCTGCCATGTGGCCACAGCCGCCAGGATTCCGAGTACCCTGGGGCATACAGCCCCAGATAGGCAGAGGTGTTGAGGTCCTTAGCCCTGGCAGAGACCGAGAGAGAAACAGGAAAGCCTGGAGGTCTGGGCTCCGAATCCGGGCTCCATCTCTACTTGCATCACCTTGGGCAAGTCACCACACATCCTTGCGCCTGTTTCCTCCTCCTTAATTTGGAGGCCATCATTCCCGACCTGTTTATACCTCGGGATAGTTGTGAGTTTCCAAAAGGGGTTTTTGGTGGCAAATACTCCTCCCAGCTCCAGGCACGCTAGATTTCATTACCAGAGTGACCTGAACTCAAGGCACTGGAGTCTTCCTCCTCTCTTCCGGCTTCCACCCAGCGTAAAGCCCCCCGGGGGAGAGGGGGTGATCGGTCCTAGACCCAGGCCTCTGAGGACCGCTAATGGGAGTGTCGGGATCCGTACTGGGAAGGGGACCTGCTGGCCTTTGCCCAACTACAAGTCAGCTGCTACTGCAGCCAATGCCTGGAGATCCGGCACTGCGGGAAGCGCACGTGGGATCCCGGCTTCCCACCTGGCCGAGCCATTCCGCCTCAGACCAGGCAGGGCCACTCGCTGCCTTGGTTTGAGCGCAGAACGCACCAGCGGTGCCGAAGACGAAACATAATAATGTACGTTTGTTCAAAACTGAATACTGGCTCTTACAGGAGCCCTCCCGCACACCTTGGAGGTGGAAAATTCTTTGATCTTGAGAGCTGTTAAGTACATGATCCACCTGCAGTGGTCCTCAAAGCTAGTGGTATTGGGAGATGTCTGCGGAGTCCTAGGGCCCGCACAGACTCCGTAACACTCCAAGCCCGGGTCGCCACAGGGCGTTTCGGAGAGTCAACGTTTCCCTATAGTCCTACTTGGCGTTTCAGAGGCTCTAGCAAAGAGTCTCTCCCACAGGCATTTCTTCTAACGATCTGGCGACTGTTAACTGTACCAGCCAACTTCTGGGCTCCGGCAGAAACCGGAGCCAGAAGTGCTAGAGGTAATTCTCTGAAATCTCTCGGGCCACCCCTTTCTGGACAGTGCCTCCGGCCGGTGAGCAAAGCTAGCGAGCGGGGGCGTGACCTGGGGCCCAGGCCCAATTCTCCGGTCTGACCCGCCTGTGACCCATGCAGGCCGGACCATGACATCCGAGTGAACTCTGCAGGGCCACCTCGCCAAGTTCAGCGCGCGCTGGGTCACAAGATGAGCTGAGCGGGGCCTGTGGGCTGGAAATTGCCACGCGGTGGGGGGAGGAATGTTTTAATCTATCTGCCCATCGAGACCAAGGGGGTGTCCGGGCGGGGGGCGTCCAGCAGGAAAGGATTAAATAGGAGAGTGGAGATCATTAAAGAACATCTTGAAGGGGGGAAGGGGTCGATAAATTACCAGCTCAATAAAAACTTTGATCTAGAAACCTTGCCAAGCTTTCTTGGGTGGCGGTGGCCTGGGAGGGTTGGTTCACTGGAAAACAAAATGTTTCCAAGTTGTTTACAAGGCAGTCTCCCTGTGGCTAAGGGTGGGGGGTAGGGAGTAGCTTTTTGCTGGGGTAGGGGAATCAGGTGAGCGAGGGTAGCTGAAGCACCCATCCTATCCTTGTCTCCTTCAAGTCCTTTCCATTTCTTGAGTACTCAGTCCTGTCTCAGAGTTCTACGCCTGCTGTTTCCTCTGCTTGTGGTGCCCCTCTCCCAGGTCACCACTGGCTGGTTCCTCCCAAAGTTGAATGTCTCCTCCTCAGAGAGGTTTTCCCTGCCCACTTTGCCGAATTTAGGCCCCAGGCACTCAGCATTATAGGCATGTTTGGTTTTCTTGTCAGCATTTATCACCATTGGACATTCTTGTTCTTTTGTTTGCTAGTTTATTGTCCACCTTCTTCGTGAGCGTATCAAGTCCAGGAGGACAAGAACCACGTCTGCTCCTTCCTCAGAGGATCTGGAGCGACTAACACAGGGGCTCAGGTATTTTGTGAAATTATTGAAAATGATGGATCAAGGGGAAAGTAGAGTAAAATTGGAGCTGCCCCCTACAGGGCATTATAGTTAGTACAAATCCCAGATCAAGCAGGTAAACCAGGTCTCTTGGAATCAGCTATACTGTCAGGGCTCCCCAGAGTTCCCTCCCCATGTTTCTCCTCTTCCCCAAATCAGAACCAACCCCAAAACCTGGTCCTCCTGCCACCTCACCCTGGTGGAGCTTCTCAGGCTAGCTGTTGTCTGTGCAACCTCAGAGCGCCCTGAGGGCAAGCCCCAGTCCTTCCACTTTTGCAGGCTCGAGTGCCTGCGGAGCCCATGGCCTGGCGCCGGGCCTGTGGTGAGCAGGAGGTGATGAATTGCCCTGGATGGGGTTATGGTGATGTCAGCCGGGCTCGGAAGAGCCCGCTGCGCTCTTGAGCTAAGGCCCTGCCTACGCCTGCTGCTTTCCCCTTTCCTTCTGGTCCTGGGATCCACCTTAAGCATAAGGTCAGGAGGGCACCAGCTTCCTTCTGGTTCACTAAGGGGTCAGCTGGGGCCTGGGCGTCAACTTTCCTGGCTCACCCATCGCATCCAGCTGCCCCTGCCTGTCGGAAGATGGGTGGCAGGTTGAGGCTGTTGGGAATGAAGACACTGGAGGTTCTTGGCTTTGATTTAAACACTGGTGGGAACCTCTGTGTTGAAAAGGTCCAGAGAGTCTTTAAGCCAGCCTAAGGATCACTATAAAAGGAGAAAGGGCTAAGTCCTGGATGGTGGACACAGGCCCAGAGGCTGGGGGGAGGAAGGTAAGTGATGGAATGGAGGGAAGCACTGGTGTAGCAGCCCAGGAGCCCATTTTCTGGCTCCTCAGGTGAGTCTTTGGCCTCAGTTTCTCCTCTGTAATAGAGGAGGTGGAGGTAGTCACCGGGAAGATCCCTGCAGCCAGCTATCACGGAGATAATTCACAGCCCAGCTTCCAGGGCTATCCTGTGCTGAGAAGGCTGCCCCAGATACCGGCCCCTCTTTAGGTATATGTTGGGACCGGTCCTTCTGGGGGAGGGGAGGAGGAGTCTTTCCTGGGTGTCCTCTACCTCCTCCTCCTCAATGCCTTTCCACAAGGGAGCAGCTGCCCAGCTAAGCCCTAGCCTCCTCGCTCAACTGCTGCCAGGAAACTTTATTTCTTGTCCTTCCTGTTTTTGGTACATTTTTATCCCACACCTCTCTGATTATGTCTCAACCTCCCATGAAAATAATCCAGCCTTAGAGACATCTCGGTATGCCTATCCTCCCTGTATAAATGGGAAGATTAAATGAGTTCTTGAAGGATTTTTTTCTTTTAAGAAGTCGCCAGCAGAATCTGGTGATGTGGAGCCGCTTAGAGCTGGAAGCGCCCACAGTTCTGAGTTTCCGCCGAGACCCGCTGAGTGGCCACGGCGCACTGAGCGGAGGCCAGTTGCCTGAGGGCCTTCCGTTGGGCGCCTTCTCGGTGTGTCTTCCTATGGCCCAAAGCCAGGCAAGGGATGCGCTCCGGGCGTCTCCGCTTCCTTGCAAGGGTTGCAGGTACGGCCGTGTGAGGTGGGTCTCTGGCACGGTCCACAAGACGCAATCCTCCCCGCCGCCCACCATCCATCCACCCTCCCAGATTTGGCGCGAAAAGGCGAGGCCGCGTAGCTTCTAACGGAGTTCTGTTTCTTCCACCCGTTTCGGGATCCTGGGAAGGGTTTATGAGGGTTGGCCCACGACCTTTCCTTCCTCAAGGCGCCAAGCTCACAAGAGGCACCTTCTCACTGGCCAGGGCGCTTCTGTGGTGCCTTGACGGTGGCTCGCACTCCCCCTCCCTCAGAGTCTGGCACAGAGACTCACTCATTCGGTGACCGTTCGTTGAACGAGTGAGCGAGCACCGACCTGACACTGAGGAACCGCAGATGGGTGGCGCTGTGAGTGCACCAAAGTCATTGGCCAAGTCATGTCCTGCAGTACAGGGGGTCACAGGCGTAGTCCATCTCGCGCTGCCGAAGGCGCGAGCCGGTGGAAAAAGAGCCGTAGCCCGTCCACTGGGTGCACGATGGGCACGGTCTGCATGGCGGGGAAGTCAGGCGTGGCCAGTTCCCAGCGCGCCGTGCGCACCAGCTCCACCGCTAGCAGCTGGAGCACGGCCTGCGCCAGCTCCTGGCCGAGACAGCTGCGCGCACCGCCGCCGAATGGGATGTAATGGAAGCGGCCAGAGGGGCCCCGCGCATCCTCGCCCGCCGCGCCGAAGCGCTCGGGGTCGAAGCCCTCGGGTGGGCTGCGGTACACCGCAGCGGTCTCGTGCGTGTCCCGGATGCTATACATCACGCTCCAGCCCTTGGGGATCTGGTAACCCTGCGGGGAGGTGAGGAGACCCGCCTGACCATGAGGCACCAAGAAACCCGGCCTGAACCGACCCTCCGCCCCGGGTGCATCCAAGGCTTACGAAAACTGTCAAGAAAGCGCGTCTAACCCGGAAACTAGTAGATGGCTCTGCGTTCCAATCTCAGCTCCTTCTCTGGTGAGCTGTGTGACCTTGGGCTAGCTAGATACTCAATCTCTCTGTGCCTCAGTTTCTCAATTATAAAATAAGAACAAAAACGCCCATTTTGTTGTTGTAAGGATAGAATAACAGGTCTGATATGTGTATTAGTGGTCAGTAAATGTGATATTGTGATTTATGTTTCAATGTTTTGGTTTTGTCTTTTTTTTTTCAGACATTAGATCAGGAGACCTAAATTCTAGTCCTGCACCTATGAGCTGCCTGTGCCAGAACAACGCAGATGACAGGGACCCCCATTTCTCTGTGACCAGCTCAATTATAAAGCTCTTCTTTGCACTGAACTGAAAACTGCCTCTCCATCCGCCCCATCCATCAGCTAATCAATAATATTCGGGTCTGATAACTACACTTTTAGAAGGTGCACATTGAGAATTAAACTGGGGTAACCTTAAAACGTTGGAAAGCAGCTTTCATGTTCCCTCTGCTCCCTCCAGCTTTTTAAACAATTCCACTCTCTGAGGTGTCTTTCTCAACTCCCTGACTATCCTGCTGCCCTCACCTGATCAGATCCAAGGTACCCACTTGGAGGCTCTCAGCAGTGGAGAGATCTTCGAATCAGCCAGGAGCTCTTGCTCTCTCTCCTCTCTGGGCCTCAGTTTTCCCATCTGTAAACTGGAGGATGGCTAAGACCCCTGCCCTCTGCTCACCCTGATGGACCTGTGTTCCTCTCCCTCTGTTTCCCTAAGGTCCTGTAGGGCACCCCAGTGCCTGGAGAATAAAGTCTGAATTCTAAGATGCAGCATCCAAGACACTTCTAAACACCTCATTAATCTATCCACCTTTGTGGGGGCTGTCCCCCTCTCTGTTGGTGTGCTGTCCCCATCCTAACCCTTTACTGCTCCAACTCAAATGCCAACCCCCCAAAGTGTTTTGGTGTCATCTAGCTCTAGAGATCACTTTTGTCCTCACACCACAGTTTGGGACAAAGCTGTCAGCCCTGCCTCCCTTTCTCTCCTTGATGAGCAACTCCAGGGCAGAATCCCAGTCCCCATGGTGTCCTGGAACCCTGGTATGCAATGCACCACAGGTTGGATGTTCATGTTTAAAGTAAGGGTCAGGGGAGGAGGTGCCCACCCTGTCTGGAGCCTCCCAGCAACTAAGCTGGAGGGAAAGGGGACTGCAGAGGGAGAGGGGACTGCAGTGGCAGTCATTCAGTCAAGCACCCCTCAGTTTGGGAGTGCTAGGGCTCCACTCCTGGATGCTGCCACTGTGCCCAATAGCTGCGGCCCCACCTGGGGTGTCAGAGCTGGAAGGGACCAAAACAGCTTCCTTCCAGAGAGTAAACCGAGGCCCAGAGGGAGGTGAGAATTGCCCAAGGTCTTCACAGAGATGGGGCCAGGCCTAGACCATAACCTTCTTGCCCAGCCCAAGCCAGCCTGATCAGACCATTAAGAGGCTCTATCCCGTATTTCCATTGTCCTGTTTTTCTGGAGCCCTACCTTAGCCAAGGCTCTGAATAGGTTAACAGTGATCGGTTCCTTGATCTTGTGAGGGAGTCTGAGGGCTGGGGTACAGGATAGTGTGGGAGGCTCTCTTTGTTTTCCACCCAGACTCATTGCCTAAGAGGGGTTGCCATGCAGAGAAAAGTATGGGGTGGTTTTTTTTTTTTTAATTCTAAAACTCGGCTCTGGTTGAGTTGACCGACCCGTACTGCTGCCAAAATCAGCATATGGAGTCCCTAACCTTGTTGGCTTGCCAGGCACCCGGCTTGCGCCCCTCAACCGTGTTTCTAGGGAAATGGAACAGGGATTTACCCATTTTACTGGGCAGAAACGTAGGGCTCTGAGAGTGGAAGAGGAGACAGGCAGTCCTATTGTCCCCACCCTCCACCGGGCGCCCCCAGCCCCTTCCTTAACCTGGAGGCCGGCTTAACGGAGGTGCGGGCAGAAGGCTGGTGGGAGGGAGGGCGGGTGTGTATGTGGGTGCGGCGCACTTACATCGAGCTCGAAGGTACGAAGCGCTGTGCGGTAGCCCCCGGACACCGGCGGCAGGAGGCGCAGCACCTCCTTGACCACGCAGTCGACATAGCGCAGACGGCCCAGCGCCGCGAGGTTGAGGTCGGGCTCGCAGCTGCAGTCCGGCCAGGGCCCCGCGCCATCCCCTGCAGCCCCTGGCTTGCAGCTGCACGCGCACCCCAGCCCGTGCACCGCTAGCTCCTGCTGGATCTTGGTGATGGCTGCAGGGTGCTGCAGTAGCAGCAGGACCAGGGACGTGCTGGCACTGGCGGTGGTGAAAAAGGCAGCAAAGAGGAGCTCCACAGCGGACTCCTGCAAGACAGCCCGGGAGGCGCTGAGTCTAGTCAGCGGGCCCTGGCCTCCTGGTCCCAGGGCTGAGATGCGAAGGGCCCAAATTGACCGATGTGCAAAGGCCAGAGAGCCAGGATGTGCCACTGTGGTGGCTACGTGCGCAGTCCCAGGGTCGACTGAATCCCAAGTATGTCACTTAGGGAAGCCACATATAGCAATGGGCAAAACCAGAATGTAGCCACTTTCTTTGGGAAGGTTCCCAGAGATAATGCTAGGAGCTTGTTCTGTGGGTTGTTCTTAGTGCTTTAAGTGTATGAACTTATTGGACTCTTACCCAGAATCCATGAGGCACAATTACTGCCCTCTTTTGACAGAGTTGGAAACTGAGGCTCTGAAAGGTGCTTAAGGTCCCTACAGGCAGTAGTCTCAGCAGTCGGGCTCTGAGCCCAGTCCTCTTAACTGCCTGGTAGTGTCTGCAACCCCAGCTGGGTGTCCTGACAATGACTGCCGGGGAACTGAGGAAGGCACCTGCAGCAGCAACTCCAGCCTCACACCAATGCAGTCATCATAGCTTCTTCCTCCCACTTAGTGGAATGGTCTCAGTGAGCGACTAAACCTCTTAGTGATTTGCACTGCCCAGGAAGAACAGAGGAGGGACCTGGTAGTTTTATCGTCCAGGCCCTCACTGCCTGCCCTCAGCCCTCCCAACTCCCCACGGTTTGTGTTCATACACCGACTTGTGTGATCACAGTATGAACGTGAGATCCTCCCCTCCTGCACCTCAAGAGCAGGGGCTATGTCCCAGCATAGAGCCTGATACCCACGAGGTACATAATATTTGTGGAATGAATGACTCGGTCCAGGCTAAGTGCCTGCCCTGAACAAGATGGGAGCCAGGACAGAGACCTTAAAGCCAGCCCCAGCCCCCTCCCTGGCTAGGCCGAGCCTGCCTGGCCTGGCCTGCATCCCAGACCAGAACTGAAGATTCACGGGCAGCGGGTCTCTTCCTGAGAACCTGGGGCCCCCCCTCCCCAGCTCTGTCAAGACAGAGGGACCACCCATTCCATTCCACACCGCTCCTCTGCACCGCCCAGAACTGTTCCTCCAGGACTCTGGAGCCCACTGCTCATCTCCGTCTAACCCCCTTGACTTTCCCAGACTTTACAGCCACCCAGGAATCAGGGTAGAGATTATTAGCCCCATTCTCAGAGAAGAAACAAAGGTCACCCCACCCTTCGAGACTGGTAGAAAGGGGAAATGGTGACTCAGAGTAAGGGTGGGAGTTGCTTGTGGAAAGGCTGCAGTGTTCCCATTTCTAACTTTCTCCTGTCCCCCAATCTCTCCCCTCTTTTTTGGGTTCTCAGGCAGGTCCTGGGGGCCACCCAAAGCTTCCTCCCCCCACCTCCACTGCATGCACTCTGTGGGTACATGGGGAGGGGTTCCAATTCTCTGGGAGATCCTGCTGTGGTCAATCAGACAGGTAGAGGTGCCAGGTGCCAAGGTGCCTCATGGGAGGAGAGTATTGATTTCTGGGAGGATGAAGGGCGCTTCCAGGAGGATGTGAAGTTTGACCCTGAGCCCTTAGGTTTGCAGAGAAGAGGGCTTCATAGGTATGGGGACCACAGAGGCAAAGGCATGGAGTGACAGAGAAAATGGAGAGGGGAGTGGAGCTGTTTGTGGCCAGAACATGTAAGGAAGGGCCTAGGATCCCTGCCTTTGTCCATGCCTTGATCGGTCCTACTGATAGGGATGGCAACTGGCCCAAGGCCACAGAGCAAGTGGTTGTGGCTGAGCCATAGCTGGAACCCAGGTCTCCTTTATTCCCCTCCGTGGCTGTGCTTTAAAGTGGGGCCAAACAGGACATTGCTCTGGGGATGCAGCATGTGTGTAGAGACCTGCAAGGAATGCAAAAAGGGGAGAAGGAGAAACCTCTTTCACCTACCTTCAGCTCCTGCACTGAAAGCTCATGGCCCAGCTCCCTAGTGCTGTGGATAATCATGGCCAAGGCGTCATCTGGCTCCCCAGCCTGGTCTTCATGAAGTTTCTCTGCAATGGCCTCCTCCAGGTGCTGATGCAGCTGGTCCCGTGCCCGGATGCCCTGGTGCAGGAGGAGAGAAGGGAGGTGGGGCGGGAAGCCTGAGGGGGCCAGAGTTGGGCACCTACCCCTGAAATCTTCCCAGGGCTGCTCTGGCTCTGCTGAGTTCCTGGTGTTCACAGTTTCCCAGCTTCCCATATAGTAGGAGCTTAACAAATGCTCAGGAATTTGTCCACTCCCCCTACATATCATTCTGTCTTGATTATCACAAGCCCCCTTTGAGGCAGGCAAACAGTTGCTATCCTCCTGAGGAGAGAATACTGAGTCTCTAAGTGGATAAGTGATTGCCCAGTCACAGGGTCTTCAGTGCGCATGCCTGGCACAGAGTCGTGGGGGCGGAGCCAGCCCATTGCCCTTCCCCTGCACTGGACTCAGGCAGGGACAGTGGGCACCAGTGCAAAGAGCAAAGGACCCTTTGACGCACCCAGAAAAGCTCCGGCTTAGAGGACGCAATTGGATGTTTTAAGCACTAGCCTCTGTAAAGGCTTAGGCAAGAGAGCCCAGATGCCCCTCCAGAGTTGAGGGAGCAAACACAGCAAAAGCATTTGTGCACTTGAGATTTGTAGTCAGAGGAGATGGGGGTTCCAATTCTGCCTCTGCCTCTACTAGTTGTGTGATCTTGGGTAAGTCATTTAACCTCTCTCTCTGAGCTTCGGTTTCTTCAGCACATTGAGAACACTTTGCAGTCTGAGAGAATTAAGTCATGAAATGTATCCAAGGTGATCAACCCATATACTGTCCCTTTATACATAACTATTATTTTATTCAGGTGGCTGAAAACCAGTGCATTGGCACAGTGAGAAGCCCCCCTCTAGGGAGAAAGGAAAGGCGGGATGGGGTTTCCTAGCTGCTCTCTGGGCCTGGCCCTTGGCTCTGAAGTCTGAAGAGGCCGCGGTTCTCTGATCCGGAAACTAGCGGGCCCGGGGCCGCGGGCAGGGAGCCGGCACCCACCCCTCTCCAACCCTGGCTGGCGCCGGGCTGGGCCGGGGGCGTGTCTGCGGCCCTAATGCTCCCATCCGTTCCGCAGCCATCCGGGCTTCCAAAGGGGCGTTGGAGGCCTGGCCAGGAGGCGCCGCTCTGGGGAGGGGCTGGGCCGACTGGCCGGGAGCCCGCCACCTAGACCAAAGTCGGGAGGCCCGCAGCTGATGGGGCCAGAGCACGTACCATCAGGCGTGGCCCGGAGAGGGTGTGTGGCCTGCCCCGGGTCACACAGCGAGTCAGATGCCGCCTCCCCTCCCTGGATCGCGACTCCGTCCTCCAGCAAAGGGGACTTGTGGGGCACGCCGAGGGAGCCTAGTGTTGGTCTAGGAGACCCTCCCACACAGGGAGCCCCAAAAGGAAGGTCTGGAGCTGAGGAGACAGTACCTTGCGCAGGCCGCTGAAGGGAAAGTCCAGAGGCAGAGAGAAGAGGTTCTCCACGAACTGCTCGAAGGTCCGGGCCAGCTCCGTGCACTGCGCCTTATCCAGCCGTAGCCCCAATAAAATGAGCGCGGCCATTCGAAAGGTGAGGGCTTTGGTGGCCTCGTAGACCTCAACTGGCCCTCGAGTTGCGCACCAGGAGCGCACCTCACACCGCAGTGCCTCCTGCAGGCGGGGCACGTAGCGCTCCAGGGCCCCGCGGCTAAACACTCGTGCCAGGACCTGTGGGGAGCATGAGGAGTCAACCCTGGCCAGCTGTGGTCCGGCCTCCACTGTTCGCCGATTCCAGAGGAGCCAGAAGGCCAGTTTTGGGCCCTTCCTTCTCTTCTAAGTGGCCGGGCGGGACCTAAACGTTGTTGGCTTTTGCGCTCGCTATTCCCTCTAGTGCTTCTCTGATGTACACAGTCCCTCCCATCCATCCACATTCCAGCTGCCTCCTCCTCCAAGAAGTAGTCCTTAACCTGTCTCCAAGTTTCAGTTTCCAGTGCTTCTGGTATCAGAGTCACAGAAGATCGGAGATAATAGGATCTTAGGTCCCAGTCCTGGCCTTATAAACCGAAGCCGGAGAAGGTAAGCAGCTGGTCCAAGGCTCGTTAGCCAGGGGTCCCAGCCAGGTTCACAGTGTACCCCTAACACCTAGCTCCGGCCTGGCTCACAGCAGGTGCCCGAGAACCGCGGGTGTGACCTCCCGTCGGCTCCTTCTTTGGTTTTGGCTCACCTTGCGCCGCTGCCGGTGTGGCTCACCGACCGCGCCGAGCAGTGTGTGCGAGCCCAGCAGGATGTGCGCGCTCTGCGGCCACTGGCTGCGCACAAGGCGATGCTCGCCCAGCAGGATTGTGCGCACGTTCTCAGCGCCGCTCACGCGGATCACCGGCCTGCCCAGCAGGTGCGTCTTGAACACTGTCCCGTAGCGCTCTCGGCGGGAGCTGTGGAAGCGCGAACCCTGCGAGCGAGGAGCAGCGAAAAGGGCTGGGGCCGCTGGGGGTCTGGCCCAGGCGTCTCAACTGCCTCAGGAGAGCAACTCCCTGCTCCAAACTGGCGAGTTACTCTTTACAAAACAGTCTCCAACGGGCCTCGCGACTACCCTATGGGAATGTACATGCCCCTGTTCCCATTGGTGAGATGAGGAAACTGAGACTCAGAACGGGGACGGGAGCGCCCAAGAGCTCACGGCTGAGAACTGCCCGACTCCAGGTTCTATGCTTGCAGGACAGGGTGACGTGCTCCTCAGACTCCTTCCTAGAACCCTCTGTTCACCCTCGCGTTGTGTCGGGACGTGTTTAAAAGTTTAACTGGGGAGCGCTCCGGTGACAGTCCTTTCAAGGTAGCAGCTGGGCAAAGGCGAGAGCAGTGCGTGTTCTCTGGGGTCCTGGGCAACGCGGAGAGACTAGCTGCGAGCCTTGGGGCACTGAGAGCGAGGCGGGTTCAGTGGGAGCCAGGTAAGAAGGGGCCACATTGGGGTGAGGGGCACGACAGACTGCTCACCTGAACTAACCAGTGCAGCGTTTCGCCGAAGAAGGGCCAGCCCATGGAGCCCTTGGGCAGGGGCAGGGCGGAGGCCCGGTCTCGACTCAGCTTCCAGCGGAGGGTCCATAGGTGCTGGGCCAGGCTGAGCAGCAGCCCGGCGCACAGGAGAGCGGTGCCCGCCGCCCCCAGCACCGACAGGCAGCTCAGCCCGCAAGGGAACATGGTCACTCGGAGCACAGGGGTAGCAAGAGCTGCGGCGCAGGCAGCGCGAAGTGCTCACCTGTCCTGTCCGGAAAGGTCCTGGGGCTTGGGGGCCAAACCCAAGAGTTACCACCTCAGGCAAGGACTTCGCTCTCAAAGCCGACGGGCAGTGGAAGGTGGCAGTGACCATGCGCCCTTAAGGAACATGCCTTTCTCGAGGACTGCGCGCTCAGGACTTTTCCTCGCCGGGGTGTGGGCTGCCTCGGACAGACCGCTCACGCCCTGCATCCGCGGGCACCTCCCACCTCCGCCCAAGGCCAGCACTCCTTTGATAGAAGGAGCGAGAGCGGGTAAAGAGGAGCTACTCACCGGCGTTGCCAACCTGGGCTGTGATCACCACCCGGGCTGCAGACCCCTGCCCCACCTCTGTGTCTCTCCTCCAGGCTGTTAACCCTTCTCGGCCCACCTCAGACACATTTATATATATACTGACTCCCTCCCTACGGACTAAGCCCGATTGACACGATGTGACGCGCCCATGCATATTTAAAGCGCTCCACGCGGAGTAACGATTGGAGGTGGCGGGCAGCGCGCTCACGGAGGAGCTATGAGCAGGGCGTGGCAGCCGCCCCGGCTCAGCCCCCGCAGATCCTCGGGCGGGGCCTGCAGGTTCGCGGCAGAACTTCCCCGCTCCACGCGGAGCTCGGTGGCGGGCAAAGCGAGAGCACTGAGCTAACGCGCTCTCTCTGGGGTCCTCACCCTCGAGCTTGTAGGTGTCCCTTCCCCTCCCCGCCTTTAAGGCTAAGGGCTGGGGTTTCTCCCGTTTGCTGTTTCCCTTTCAGGGAAACTGCGGTCTTCCATGCCAGCTTCGGCATCACTGCAAGCGCCTGTAAGCATAGCCGGGGTCGAGATGCTCCGACATCGCCCACCCCTCCCCGGTCTGATCTACTTCAGGAATCCTTCAAAAGATGGTAGTGTCTGTCATTGCTGCGCAAAGCCTACAAGGAGCAGATATCCCCAGGAGCCTTTCGGGTCTCGAGGACCGAATTCACTGTTCCCACCCCCTCTCCCACCCTCACCCCCTCCGGTCAGTCTTCATGGTTGTTTGTCGGTCTTTTCGCGTCGCGTATGAGGGCTCCAAATACTCCAGGACTGGAGCGTCCCTGTACCGACAGCGCAATCAGAGGGATGGGGAAGTAAAGTGTAGGGTCCTTGTATTATTGAGAAGAGGAAAGTGAACTCAAGACCGCCCTAGCAGAGGACCCACAGTAGTCTGCTACAAAACAATGCAAAAGTGGCGTCTCTCCGAATCCCTGACGCCTGGCCAAAGCCGGGGAGACATCCTGAGTGCCCTGGAGGGCTGGGTAAGGCACGCGAGGGGCAGCCACATTCCAGTCTTCAAAGAGAGCTAACTGTTCACCGCTCCTGTTTTAACTTCTAAGAATTACCATGTTTTCCATGCAATAGTTTTTAAAGTGTGAAATACCTTAGGATATAGATCGTTAAAGAGAATAAATGTTTATTTTCTTTGTTTTGGTGATATCTCCAATCCAATAACTAGGGAATAATAGCTTTTCTGAAGGACGCAGTTGTTTTAAATCAGGAAGCTCTGAATAGATGCAATAGCAACTCATTTTCAACAACTTGCTCAACCTTTTTAATATTTCAGCACAAAATCAAGAAATGTACATAGAATTCTTTACACTTATTTTACAGAGTCAAGGATAAGTCTCTTATAGGCATAAATCCTGAAAATGCAAAAGAAGTATTCAGCATAAATACAATGAAGAGAAAGTAGGGGTCAGATTGATGTTACCATTTGGATCACGGTAATTTACACAAAGGAAAATGTACATTCTAGGTTTTCCAGAGTTCATTTGGTTTGGCTTGTTTCCACAGTGAGGATACGGTACAGAAATCTGCTATTTGGAGAAAGTAACCTGACCCCTGTGGTAACTTGTGTGTGTAGGAATATATCTACTCCCACATAAGCTGCACCTGAAGTGGTTAGCCCCACTTAGTTCCTGTCCTCTCTTTTAACTTGAACCAAACCAAACCAAATAAATCCTAGAATGGGGTCAGCTACAAACAATATAGTTAGAAATATAATCCTGCTGAACAGAAACAACACTGCCATCTTTAGAAAATCCAAAAACTTGTCTTCATATTCAGAACGATTAAATTAAGCCACCCAAGGAGAACAAATAATTCACATTCTTACTGAGTTAAATCAAGTTTGATCTCAGGAACCTTTAAAGATTTATCTATTTCCCCCTCAGAATCAGCAGAATTACAAAATTTTTGTCTACTTAAACCATATTGAGGTGAAAGTGAAAGCTAAAAGTAAGAAAATGACAGTGAAGTACTCTCATATCAGACATGACTGCATTCCAAAACCAGATAACTGATGAAAAAGAAAAATTCAAGTCTGAATAAAAAAAATAGTTATACATAGAGGCATAAGTTTTTCTAAAGTATTTACAATCGGTTTCATATACAATTTTTTACCTGATTTATATATTTTTTTAAAGTGAAAATATTAATGTCACATTTTCCATATACAAAATAGTATTCAATTATTTAAAAATCTATACAAATGATATTTATTATTGTCTCTTGTTTAAGCTCTCATCAGTGTCTCTTCTCGTATTTTTGAATTCTGCAAACCAATTACTGTTATAACCAGTGTCTGTTAGAGACCAATGTTGAATCACAAATTTGGTATCACTGAGTGCAAGCCATGTGAAATCTATGTGTGATGGGACATACCATTAACCAAACTTCTCAGTTGTTTCATGACTGTCTCTATCAACTTCTGTTTGTCTCGATCATTCTTCCTGAACTGAGCAAATATGTTGTTCTTTTTGTTAGTATCCTTCATCCTAGGAATATATGTGAATGAAGATGCTTAGTAAAAGGAAATTAATAGCTATGCTATCACAAGTAAAATATCTTGGCATGCTTTGAATTATCTCACATTAACTCTATGCTTGAAAAATAGATTTCAAAGAAAACAGGTACTAATAAAATCATGGAAATAACAACCACACAAAAAAACTAGCAGCTTTAGTTTACATTCTATGGGAAATGGTGTTTTTGCATTATTATGTAAATCTAAAGTATGTTAAGTTTTCTAATATTATACTATTTTCTAATATCATTCCATAAAGTATGCTAAAATACATACCCTCTATGGACTCTGCAAATCACATTCATAGCAAGACAAGGTGAAAGGAAAAATAACATTAGAAAATTTAAAGCAGCAATTTTTTTTTGCCTCAGTGGTGTTTCATGGTATTGTAAAATAAATTTACATTTATTTTAAACAGTTCCTTTTTTTCCTCTCAAATCAATACACCACATATATTTTGAAAAGTGAGAATATGTGCTTTTAATTCAAAATTGATAATTTTAATAGTAATACTTAAAAAGAAATGTGATTGTGTAAAAAGAAAACCTGCCACATAATTTGAAGGAAAAGTAATACCTAAGTGTGTGTTATTTTCAATTGGTCAAGATGCATCAGTTAATGTCCTGTTACTTCATTTTTACTATATTATTTTTCAAATCACATACTTCTCTACCTGCAAAGAACCCATGTTCATAATGGTGGGATTTTGATAGCAATCATTAGTAGCAAGCATTCCAACTCCTAGCCATATTTTACAAAATACTTTCTTTTCTACATTAGAGTATTTTTAAAAAATTGTTGCAATTCTCACTTGTCTCCAGCAAACATGTTTCTAAGGCTAATTAAGCCTGTTTATTGAGGATACAATAGGAAAAATGTTTTGTTCACATCAACATAAACAGAAATCTCATAAAAACTACACCAAATTAATGTTATTATACCAATACTGAAGGGCAAGAAAGAGGCTTATGTTGTAAGGTTCTTAAAATGGACTGAGCAGACATTTCTCTTTTGATGAAAATATCTAGTTCTTCAATTCTCACTGAATCACAAAATGCTAAAACGTTAAGCAAAAAAGTTATCAAATATACTCACTTCTCCAAAAGAGTAAGAGCTGTGTTTGGATTCACCCGGAGATACTTAGAAGCTGGCTGTCCATAGTCAGCTAGATAAGTAGACCAATCCCAAACCATAAACAGGTCAAGGAGCTAAGGAAGATGGGGAAAATGTTAAACCAACTTTTCACTATTTACCTATAGCTACTATATAAACTATATGCCTTTCTTGATCCATTTTAATATGACCTGCTTCTTAGATGGAACAGAATAAGGAAATTCAGTTTTAAAACTTCATTAACTACACTTTATAACTAAAATAGTACATACTATCGTTTTACTTTTGAAATCACTAAAATTGTCAGGGGTTGCTTTTCTAATAAAGTACTTGATTGCATTTTCAAATAATTATAAAATAATGAAACCACTCTTAATATAATTATATTAACACACTGAGGTACAGAGATTTAATTTTTACACATTATTCAGTTCATATTCAAATTTAATTAATAAGGGTTAGTGCTAATAACTGAAGAATTTTAAATAACTTAAATTGAACCTTTTCTCTTAGAGGTTAAGTATGTTTACCTTTCTAAGAAGCCATTTGCAACTAGACTTTCCCAAAGTAATTTAAACCAAAAGCTCAGATAATCTCAATTAAGTGCATTAAACAATCTCTGCTGGATTCTCCCTGGTGATAGATCCTCAGTAGTATTATGAAATGAGGGCTTCAGGACTCAGCATGTTAACTCTAGGTGATTATTTTATATAAACAAACAACAACAAAAAAGAAACCCTCTTGTTTTCCGTGCTGTTTTAAAATTGACTATTTGCTTTATAATCTCCAGTTAGAATTGTTGTCAAATATGGAAGTAATCTTTTAAAAGCAATGCTATGCCTAAACCAAAGCACCAAACTCCTTATCCAACTTTAAAACCCTAATCCCCTTTAAGCCATTTAAAGCCAACTTCCTATCCCCATTCGAATTGTTTCAGAAAGCTAAATGCTTTACTTACTCCCTTCCTTCAGTTTTTATATTATTCTTTCTTTTTTGTTTTAACTCACCTTATACGCAAGGAGTACATTGCTTTTGCTTTCGAATGAAGGAAGTATTTGCATGTACTCATAGGATACGTGAGGATAAAACCTAGGGTAGTTAAAACCTAAAGAAAGATTACAAGAAACTAGCTCTTCCTTAGGCAGGTAATAGACTTATTTGTCTCTTTTCCCATTCAATGTACATCTATGAATAGAGAATTTCTTGTAAAAGGAGGAAAATTTTATCAAGAAAATATTAACCACTATTGATATTAAAAAACCACTCTGTTCTCTTTCGGACAACATTCCAGGGCATACCAAAATTTAAAACACTGGTGCAGAAACTACACTGATACAATGTTAAAAGAATATACTGTCTAAAAAAAGAAAAGGGAACTTATTTAAAGTTTTGTTTAATTTTTGACTGTTGCAACAAGTACATTTTCCTCTCTTTTCACAAGGAGGAGAAGTTACTTTCATACACTCCAGTGGTGAAAATGTAAATTGGTGTAACTTCCCTGGAATGTGATTTTGCAATGTTTTTAAGAATCTTATAAAAATGGCCATTCCCTGTGACTCAACAATCATACTTCTAGGAATCTAATTTCAGGAAACAATAATAAAGGTGGACAAAAATCTATGAGCAATGATATTAATCTCAAAAATGTTATTTGTGTTATCAAAAAAATTGAAGAAAAAAACACACCTGAAAACAGCCTAAATCTCAATATTAAAATAATGATTAAGTAATGAGGTAAGACAAATATCACGTGGTTATTAAAACTGATGTCTACACAGAATTTTAAATAGTTTGGGAAGATGCTTATGACAAATTTTGCTACTAAAATTACATAAAAACCCATCAAAAAAGACGAAGAAAATTTGAGAAAATGTTAAGAATGGCTGTTATTTGTGTGATGAGATTATGGGTAATTGTTATCGTCTCCTTTATTTTCATCATATTCCACAATGGACATGTATTAACTCTAGAGTTAGAAATAATGTTTACATATTTATATATTAAAATAAATTTTGATAATGAACACTCCTCACAGAGTTGTTAAACAAAAGCCTCATTTTGAAGGATTCCTCTTTCAGGTATGTGTGTTTGCACAACTGTGTGTGGGCATGCGCACAGTCAGCAGAAAGAAACACTTAATAACTGTATACTGGCTGTAATCTTTCTCTCCAAAAGGCATTGGCAACATGACCTTTGGGATTTGCAAGAGGAAGAGGCTTTAAAATAAGTCTGTTTTTCTCTTGTGCTGATCTACCCCCAGGTGGGAAAGGAGGAGCCCACTTAATTAATTTAAAACCTACACCGACTCCAACTGTGACTATAGAACTGGTTCTTTTTTAGCACAAAAACAGATTTTCTAGATAAAGAAATATTATGCTTACGATTTTCACATATGGTCAGACACTCATACGCAAATCTCTTATCTCTAGAAATTACAGGAACCACAAAATTTAACCAACCTGCCCACGTGTAGACAAATCTAATCCACATGTTTTCAAATTTACACTAGTACTTTATAGAAATATTGTGCAGAGTTAACTTGCAGATATTGGTGGAAATTTGCATGAATTTATACATGAATGGTTAAGGACTGTATTACCAATGTGGATTAAAGAGCCAAGGATCCAGATAATATGATGTATGCATTCACCAGATATCGATGCTCACCTCTAACAAGGCACCAGAGACACAGTATTGAACAAGACAAGTCCCTGTCCTCAAAGAGTTTACATTGTAAGTGGGGACAGTGGAGAGGCAGTTAACAAGGAAACAGTATTTTGATGAAAAATATTATAACAATTATAACAAAAAAATTATAAAGAAAACTATTCACACAAAATCCCAGTAATTTAAACTACATAACACAGAAGGAAGCTACTGTCAATTTAATACTAAGTAAGACAGAAACTGCTGATTTATGCAGGAGCTAGGGACTCTTTGCTCATTATTCTCAGCCCATGAATCTAGTGGCTGCAGACTTGAGCACCGTTTCAGTGTCTATGCCCCAAAGGACACATGGATGTAGGTGGAGAGGAAATATGAGGCCAGCAAGCATGCTGATCTCATATTCTGATTTCTCATTTTTATGTGCGTAAGGATTTTTCAAATGCATAATACTGCATTTAATAATAGAAACAAACTTCACAAAGTTAGGCAGGAAAACTCATAAAATGTGTCCGACAGAGTGTAACCACTCAGTAGATATTCAAGAAATAACTAACTGATGATGCCAGACCACTCACTATTCCAAGTTTACTTGGGAGCTTTCTTCCTAAGGCTTCATGAGTTCAAAAAATGAGCACCCTACAGATACTGTGGTTTATGCTGACAGCTCTCTGAAAAAGGCCAGTGTTGGCCTGCAGGCAAACTCTGGCAAGTGAATGCAGTCGACTGACTTCCTTCCCTCTCTCCCAGCCTTTAACTGGAGCACTGGTAAGAAGACAGGTTCCTTCACAATAAAAAAACATAGGGTCTAATGTTGAATGAGTTAAATTTTCTTTCTAGAGAAAGAAGCACTAACATTTCTGAGTGGTCTACCAGTATCCCTTTCCATAACAATTATAAGGTCCTTTTTTCACTTTTAAAAACAGTTATTTCTACTGAAGTAAAAGATGTAACACAAAAACTAGGACATTATTCCTGGGTCCCACCTAACACTATGCCAGGGCAGATTTATGGACCAAGCCAGTTTCTACAGGCTGCTATCCATGCCTGTTCTGACCAAGATGCATGGTCCCTGGTTTTTGGGACAGTTTAAAAGAACATGGCTGCTCTGGAGCCCAAGTGCCACAGAAAGGGACAAGGAAACTGGAGTGATGACAGGTACAACCACTGACACTTACCTTCGCTCCACACACAGTCATTGCCTCTGGGACTGCCAGGCAATGGTTTGGCCAGGTTTCATAGGATGCACTATGTCCTCAATATTAAAACCTAAATTATGGAAAACCTCACTTTTCTATCTTAAGTTTTGCTTCCTTCAGATGGAAGTGCATAAATAATGCATTTGTTATTAATCACACAAAATCTCTCTGTCTTGTAAATAAATAGTAAGACATAGTCTCAACAGATAAATTTTTAGTTAACACATACACCTCTGAAATTCAAAGATGTACATCAAATGTGAACAAAAACAAAAATCTCCCCTAGATTATCCAAAAGCAATTTTACAATTACTTATTAAAGGATAAAGTCAGGCATATTATAATGAAAATTGGTATTAAGTTCTATAAATGGGTTTGTTCAAATAGTCAAATAAAGTAATTCCACCTTAAATCCTTTTGGGAAGTAAGCAAAGTATGGATCATATAAAAATGAACACCAAAATAATGTGCCTCAGTTCTATCTCATCATGATTTATATAAGATTACCTAAAATTAGTATCCTAACTTTTTTTTCACCAAGGATTCAAAAGTACCCTTCATAACTAATCTGATAACATAAAGTGGATTTATGCCAATGTTTGTAAGTGAGTTGTAAGTTTCACTTCCTCAGCATTCCCTGTGTGTGTCCACCAAACAAAAAGATTCGGCTTAAGGAAAGAAATCGTTGCATGGGTGGTCCCATTTATATGCTCAAAATAGTTGAATCACTGAAGAATCACTGAAGAATTCGTTTGTGTCATCACATTTAGTTTGCTGACAGTTTCCCATCCTAAGTCTCACTCCAGATGTACACCCAAGAAACTTGGGGTCTCAGACCTGTTGATATCACTTTGTGCAAATGACACAATGAATCTAGGCCGACTTAAAACCATTCTATGGAACTTGAAGTGACTTTTTGCCTTTGTAAAAGTGAACCCAGAGTGCCAGGTCATTTTTTCCTTGAATCTGGTTTAGCTTTCTTTGTTTTGGGTCTTTTGGGTTTTGCTTTTGAAGCACCTCAGGGGCAGTGACCCAAGACAGAAGATAAATAAAGTTAAGCCAACCTCAAGAGAAAAGCAATTGGGGAGACCAGGTTTGCTTTTGTAAATGCGAACAGTGACCTGGGGGCTCAGGGTCACCCTCAGTCCCCCAAAGTCCCTTTTCCAAACACCAAATCCACCTGGGACCTCAGAGGTGCTTTGCAGATTCCAAAAGTAAACCAGGAGATCATTTTTCCTTTGCCTCCAAAAAACAAAACCAAAGCAAGGGTTCCTAGAGTGCTTCTGAGATTTTAAACAACAACAAAAATCCTAAAGCATAATACAGCTTTCAGGAAGAAATATGAGTAATTAGGCACTGGGGAGTCAAGAAAAATGGGTCTTAGTAAATTAGCCACAATGGGGAAAATACAAGTCCTTTTTCTAAGCAGATGTTGTAATCAAATGATGAGCTCCATAGGATTTTTAAAGCACTTGGCTTTACCCTCTTTTCCAGCTATCTGAAAACACATTTGGAAACTCCACACGCACAGAAGAGAATTTTCAGTAGCAGCCAGAAAGGGCTAGGACAAAGCTATAAAAAAGCAGTACTGTGCCTCCACCCTCTTTACTTTTTGCCCTCACGCAGCCTTTTGGCTCTCTGCTACACCTGACCCGTAACTCACACCTGCCCTCTTCATATGTCCCATTTGCCAAGCCTGCTCTCAGGCAGCCTCTGGGAGGACCAGGAGCAGCCTTGAGCACGCTGTGCTGCAGAGGCTTTTTCCAGGCTCTGGTCTCTTCAAGGCACTTCTCTCAAGTGAACTGCACACAGCAGCAGAATGTTCTTAAATGACTTCGGATGTTAAACTATGCAGTAGTCCTAAATAACTACTAGGTGGGCTTGGAATTTGGGGAAAAAAGAGGCAAAATGTGGAATTTACATAATCAGGTTTATACACATTTGTATTTGCTTTATCTTGATTTTTTTTTTTTTAACAACTGTCTGAGATTTCTATAACCTTGCTCTGGATGCAGCAGGGCAAGGCCTCAAACCGTTTCTAAATGTTCTTGCAAGCACTGTAGGAATGCGCAGGGTCACCACAGACCCAAGCACACTGGAGGCTTGCAGTATCTTGAAATTTTTGATCTGAAGCAACACATTTAACTCCTCCTGTTTTTAATTCTGGTGATTACCTCAGTATCTCTAAATATGCTTATTTTTCTAATTTTTTTTCATCTTGCAGCTATTACGTATAAGGGTTTATCTTACTGATACCACCTTCCTATTTTTGGCAGCCATTACAATTTTTCTCTATTTTGCTTTTATAACTTTAATATAGTTAAACTTCTCTTTCTTGCTATACCACCTTTTAAAAAGTTTTTGAAAAACATCTTTGAGATGCATTTCACATACCATACAATTCTTCCTTTGAAAGTATACAAATCAATGGTTTCGAGTATATTCACAGAGTTGTACAACCATCTCGGTCTTTTTAGAACATTTTTATCACCCCAAAGAATCCTATACCCATAAGCAGTCACTCCCCAAATAGGAGTCATATAACACGTAGTCTTTTGTAACTGGATTCTGTCATTTAGCATAATGTTTTCAAGGTTCATCCACAGAGTAGCATATTTCAGAACTTCATTCCCTTTTATTGCCAAATAATATTCCATTGTATGGATAGACCACATTTTGTTTATCCATTCATCATCTGATGGACATTTCAGTTATTTCCATTTTTTATTATAATTAATATTGCTATGAATATTCTAGTGTAAGTTTTTGTGTGGATATATGTTTATATTTCTCTTGAGTATAAAACTGGGCATACAATTTGTTATATAAGCTTTTAAGAGTATCTTCTGATTCTCCATTTAGTAATATAAAAATATTAGCACCTTACCTTATATAGTTGAGTTTTAAAATAATTCTTTTGGCAATTGAGGTTTAAAATATTCGTTATGTATTTGAACCTAAATCATAAAAGGTATTTAACTAAAGTTTCCTACAAATTCTTTATGAATGCAGAAAGATGTTAATAAATTAACAAGAATTTTATCCTCTATTTCTGAAAAACAAAAAACCCTATAATTATCCCAAATAGGAAAAAACATTTCAGATAGTATCTTCAAGTAGATTCACATCAAATACAGTTAGTTGATCCTTGAACAACGAGGTTTGAACTGTGTAGGTCCACTTACACGCAGATTTTTTTCAATAAATACTGTAAATGTATTTTGTCTTCCTTATGATTTCCTTAACATTTTCTATTCTCTAGCTTACTTTATTGTAAGAATACAGTATATACAGTATATAACACATACAAAATGTGTTAATCAATTGTTTATGTTATCTAAGGTTATCCGGTAAGGTTTTCCAGTCAACAGTAGACTATTAGTAGTTAAATTTTTAGGGAGTCAAAAATTATACTTGGATTTTTTACTATGTGGGGGTCAGTGCCCCTAACCCCCATGTTGTTCCATGGTCAACTGTAGTTCAATGTGATTTTGGTTTTTATAATACCTTTACATATATATTTGTGTCTTGTTTTCCTTCAGTCATGAGAGTAACCTGGTTCACCCTATTGTAAGGTGGGTCGTACACTGAGTGGTAGCACTTACCTAATCACCCAAAACAGAAATCTGGATTCAGTCCGCTTTGACTCTTCTTTCTCACAACTCCTGCATCTAACTTATTGCCAAATTGTGTCAACTAGCCTCCTAAATATTTCTTGAATTCACTTGCTTCCTACTTGCCATCTCTACTACTACTACTACCACTACCACTACTACTACTACTACTATTACTACTACTACTACTACTACTTACTGCTGCTACTAGTACTGTTCTAGTTTAGATATCATAATCTTTCCGTAACCTAATCTCTCTCCTGGGGCTTTTGGTTTGCCTATCCCCTTTGCCTCTCCCTCCTAATACCCCAGATCCATCAACCTTCACACTGCTGCCAGAGAGATCCAGCTAAAATACAAGTATAAATCTGATCACATCATTCACTTGCTTAAAACATTTCAATAACTTCCCAACTCCTACAAGGTAAAGTTCAAATTCCTTAACACAATATGCAAAGCTATCTTGCACCTGATCCAGGTAAACCTTTCTTGGCTTCCTCTGATGTCTTGTAATTTCAGCTCTTAAACAAGGAACACTCATAGTTCTCTTATAAACCATGATTATCCTGAGGGCATTTATCATTTTCTTCTCAATATAGAGTCAGCTTCTCTTCCTTCTTCACCCAGGTAACTTATTTCATAAAATTTAAGTCTGGATTCACCTCTCTCAGGAGGCCTCCCCAGATGACCTTGGTTGGGTTAGCTATTCCTCTTTCACGTCTTCATAGCACCCTCCACATATCTCTCTCACAGTATTTTTCACAGTATATTGATACCATGGGTTAATGCGTCTGTCTATCCAGGAAAGAATCCAATTCATTTGATTCCTTTCGTAGTTGGGTGACTCATGTCTACCGCAACCCTGTCTCTTTCCAATATCCCAAGAGCTGAAGTGCCTTTTCTTCCCCTTAAAGTGTACTTTGTAAGTGCCTTGAAGCCAGCGACTTATTTTGCTTAATATCTGTATCTTCACATTTAGTCCAGTACCTGGTATGTAGCAAGCAGCAAGTAAATATACGTTGAGATGAACTGCATAGGCTACCTTTTGACACAGAATTTTATGTCTACACTGAACCCATATCTTATATACTTATAACATGGCTATGTTATTATTTACTGTAAACTATTAATAAAGACATCTCTAAATTTTAGTAATGTCTTATAATTACTCTGAAAGCCAGACTAGTTCATTTTTTTGACTGATTTAATTTGTGCCATATAATATACTAAAATATTTCACAACCAAAGTTCTGCTCTTGAGAGTACTTTTTGTAAACCAATGCTGCCACCATCAAACATTGTAAAACAAACATTCTCGGGTCATACATTTAATTTTCTGTCCAGATTCATTACATCATCTGCACTTATATGTAGCTATATAATGACTTCACCAATGAAGCTCCGACTTCTAATACTAAGGAAATCAAACCTTGAAATTCATGATGAGAGGTGTTTACTAGACTTTCAGTTCTTTTTGTTGAGTCATTTTGCTTCATTAAAATAATGAAGAAATAAGATCTGCCTGTATGAACTGACTTTGGAAGAATTCAAACAACATAGAAAGACAATATAGATAAGCCAATGAAGAAAAATTGTATGCCAGTGTGTCTATACTCCTGGATATAGTAGTTCTTGGATGCAGGAAGCTAGACTACTCTGGGGTTTCTTTACATTCTCCTTTATAGTGCAACTATTAAGAATAAAAAGGGGCAGGGGGTCGGCCAAGTGGCTCAGTTGGTTAGGAGTTGGTTTGGGAGTGCGGGCTCTGAGCGGCGGGGTCGCCAGTTCAGTTCCCACATGGGCCAGTGACACTGCACCCTCTACAGCCAAGATGGTGAACAACAGCTTGACCTGGAGCTGGGCTGCCATGAGTGGCCAACGATGGCTAGGCGGCAGCCCCGGCTGCAGTGGGCTACCATGAGTAGCTGGCAGCCAGTGTGAGTGGCCGGCAGCAGGCGAGAGCTGCCATGAGCCACTGTGAGTGGCTGTCCAATGGCCACTGAGTGACTGCCTCACCCGGGAAGAGCGCAATGATCATAATACCAACATGGGCCAGTGAAGCAACATCCTCCACAACTAGACTAAAGTACCAAAGGACACCCACTTGTCTGTTCCCCTCCCTCAATTCCCCAATAAAAATCTTTAAAAAAAAAAAAGAAGAAAAAGGAATGAACACTTCTCAAAAATTTGTAAAAATCTAAGTGGCTATTCCTCTCTCCTCCTCCCCATGGTTGTGATTTAAAATAAGGCAAATGAAAACTTGGAGAATCTAATAGCTGGATTAATTTAGTGTTTGATAAAATTAACCACAAATGTTTTACTCTAAAATTTCAGTAAGTCAAGTAATATATATTTATATTTTGCCATTATTTACAATTTGCCATTATTCATAAACACTGACTTTTGGCTTTTGAAAAAAACAAAGTTAAACTAAAATTATAACTAAATACTTCACCCATTAGAGACCTCCTATGATTCTATTCTTTAAAATGGAACTCAGGCCATTTGAGATAAATGAAACAAACCAAAGCCATTAAATCCCAGCTACCTCAGGAGGAAAATGGGGTTTTTTCTAGTCATACCTTAGCAGGCAGTGATAAAAAGTAAAAATCTCAGCTCTAGTCCTTGCAAGAAATCTTTGGTTCAGCAGGGAACTGAATTTCAGATATGTATCTCATTTGCTTGGCTTTCAAGAGATAAGGTCTCAGTTTTATGTCCTAGAATGTGTATATACAGACCCTTTACCATTTTTTCCTTGGATTCCTAAAGGAATACAGAGTTAGTTGGACTACCATACTTAGTATGATGGAAATAAGGAATATGAGGACTTTGTGGTCTCTATTAAGTACAAGAATATTACAATATTCTAGTAAGTATTTGTATTTAAGACGGTTTGCATCCTCATTTCATTTCTTTCTTTCTAATCTTGTAATACAGTTTGTAATCTTTACTCAATTTTTTTTTAAAGATTTTTATTGGGGAATTAAGGGATGGGAACAGTGCTGGGGAATTGGGGGAAGGGGAACAGACAAGTTACTGTCCTTTTGTTCTTCAGTCTAGTTGTGGAGGACGTCACTTCACTGGCCCAAGTTGGCACCATCATTGTGTTCTTCCAGGG
>NW_017731392.1:2196446-2252859 GCF_001890085.2 Hipposideros armiger | reverse complement strand
GAGGGCAGTGTCACTGGGCCTCACATGTGGGATCCGAACCAGGGCCCTCTGGCATCCCAAGTCAGCTCTTAACCAACGCGCCACTTGGCCGGCCCTCAAACAATTTTAAAAGATATGTATTTAGTTTACTTTTCTAGAATCTAAAAGGCACATCTCTTATGCTAGACAATTTATTAACCCCTAAGTATCCAGTTACTTGCAGACCTGATTGTATATATAATTACCTTTGGTCAGATATAATAATTTGCTCGATAAACACATCAAAACACTTGCTGCTTAGTCTGTTTAAATTGATAAATTTGGCTTTCTTACAGCCTTGAGGCATAATTAAATATGAAAAAAAGGGGACGTTATCAAACTACACTGAAGCTGACTCACTAAAGTAGGAGTACGTAGCATGTAGCCATGGCTTACTTTGAGGCCTGATGCTTGAATGCTTAGTGACATTTCTGGGACTGGGTATCAGTGACAACACTGTGACATTCTGGCTAATGCAAGTATCCATATGAACTTCAAAATGAGCAACAGACAAATTTTAAGATGCAGCTCAGTTAAGCAGCAGCTATTGGAAAAGAGCTATTGGCATCACCTTCACTACAGGTTATAGCAGTAAAATACAAAAAGAGAAACTAAATAGAAACAGCAGGGGAAGGACTTATTTTGCAGGGAAGATAAATGCAGCCAGTGGAATTAAGTGGATTGTGACCTAAGTCCTACAGTGCTCCCATGATGTGACTCTGCACTGCAATCGTGCAAAAAGAAATCCCTACGTGACCTCTGGATAACCTAAACAGGAAATTAGGACATTTCTAAGCTAAAAGGTTGTGTCATCCTGCTAAGATCATTGTTTCCATTGACACTTTGCATAAACATCTTACATTAGGCCACCAGAAAAAACTCAAGCCATAGGGTCTCTTCCTTGTAACACATAAAACAACGGCTGGCCCAGTGCCCTCAACACAGTTGAGGAGGTAGAGTTTGTTGATAATTAGGAGGACAAAGAAGGGGAGAGAGGGATAACAAACAGGTAAGAAAGTTGGAAGCATTCCTTAAATAATTACAGATTAGTGGAAAATAAATAAAATATTTTTAAAAAGGAATTTAATTCTTAGTAAGAACATGGAGTAATTAACAGTATTCAATGATTTTAAGGAAATATTCAAGAAACACTACAGCTTAAAATGAGTCCATTTTTTTTTCTGAATAATTCTTAAATATCTGACATTTGGTTATGGTGCTTTAGAATGTTAAAAATTGGCATCATTTGGTTGGGAAAAATCAAGTTCCTCAAATGTCTCACCTAATCAATATTCTATGGATATTATTAGCTTACTGATTATCTCTCACATGGATAAAAAAGTGCTATTTCTTATTATATCAATAGTGTATTAATACACAGGCCCTATTAAATTCCCTCCCAACTCAGTTTTTTTATTTGTTTGTTTTTTAAATCAAGGTTTCATTTTGAATTAATCATTTAAGGGAACTATAAACTTTGGGTATCAAACATCCTCTTCTGTAAAATGAAGGGATTGTGTTTGCATGTGACAAGCACTCTACTGACAGCCATAAAAAGATGATCATGTTCCAGTCTTTGGATACAAGGAGTTCATAAGCGTAATGGAAGAGATATTCACACAAATGTAATTATGAATGTGCTAATTAATTATACTGATAGAATTATGTATAGGTTATTATTACAGCAATTTTGTTTGGGGGGGTGAGAAGCAAACTTAGGAAGGTATCTTGGTAGTACCCACACTGAGTCGTATAAAGGAGTTAATCAAGGGATGGTAGTGGTATTTCAAGCAGATGAGACAGCATGAGAAAAGAGGCAAAGATGAGAAACATTTGTGCTTGTAGGGGTGTCACATACTTGAATGTTGCTAAATTAAAATACAAGTAAGGGAATAGTACAAGAGACTGGAGAAGGGGACAGGGGATGGGTCATAAAAAGACATGTATGCCTGGTTTAGGAACTTGGGGAAGGTTTTAAACAAGGGAGCTCACGTTGTCAGATTCATCACTTAGATATGTGACTTCAACAGCTCTGTGAAGGATAGGTTTGAGAAGAAAACACTAGCTGCAGGAAAAATAATGAGGAGACTGTTGTGATAACCTTGAAATACACTGGGACAGACGAATTAGGTAGTTGGTATAGAGAGAAGAGGATGGATAGATGGTAGGCAGGTAGTTAGGATGGAACGAAGAGGATGGATTTGAAAATATTTAGGAGAAAACATTCCTAGGACATGATTGACTCAATGTGGGGCATGGTAGAGTGGTGCCATCAACCAAAATAAAGAACAGAGAAAGAAGATATGATTTGAAAATAAGGGACAGCTCTGGTCACATAAGATGTGAGATACACATCCCAGTGAAAATGTCTACCAAGCAAATGGATATGTATTTTCTAGGGCAGGGGTCAGCAAACTGTGGCTCGCGAGCCTCATGTGGCTCTTTGGGTACGTACATGTGGCTCTGAAGTAAAACTGAAAATGAAAATAAAACTACCATAGTTTCATTTATAAAATTTTTAAAGGATATTATTCACATAAGGTAATTTCATTTGTTTTATGGCTCTCAAATAATTTTAAAATTGTTATGAGGAACAGGATTGGCTCTTCCATCTCAAAAGTTTGCCGACCCCTGTTCTAGGGCATACAGCATCTGTGCCAGAGATAAGATGCAAGTGCATGAGTTCACCTAGGTAAAGTGTAGAGACAGCAGTGTTCTGTGGACAGAAACCTTAGGGATACCAACATTTAGGGGCAGAAAACAAAGCCACGAAAGAGACAGGAAAAGAATGTTCAAGTACAGCCTTTGAAGAAGAGAGATTTTAAAGAGGACATAATTGACATTATCAAATGCAACAGAAAGAACCAGTAAAACAAGGGCTGAAACAACTACTGGCTTTCCCTGGTGAGCTAAGTGAATGGAGTTTCAGCAGTGTGGCAAAGTGGAATGAGAAGGGATGAGAGATGAGGAAGTAAGGAAATGATCAATGATAAATCATTCTTTTAAGGAATCTGGATGCAAAGAAGAAAAGAGATTGGAAATAGTTAGAATGAGACTAGAGAAGATATTTTCCCTCCCTCCCTCCCCTCTCTCAAATAAGAAAGATCTGAACATGTTTTTAGGCTAAGGTAGTTAGGAAAAGGATAAAAGAGAGGAAAGGTGATGTATAATGAAATAAAGTCCCATAGGAAAGATGGGGTCAAGGGCGTAGGAAGATGAAAGTGCCTTGAATAAAATGGCTACCTATCATCTGAGTCTGAAGGACAGGAAATGAGAATGAGTGTGATACAGGTAAACTGATTGCAAAGCAACAGTGAGAGGTTGATGGTGATAGAGATGAATGAGGATGCGCAAAGGGGTGGGAGCTTTCACTCAAGTGTGGAAGGACAATGGTCTATAAATAGAAAAGGGGGAACTAGGAGAAAGCCAATCTCAGTCACACTGTGGAGCATGTGAAAGAATATGTAGCCACCACTAGAGAGGGCTGCAGGGTTAGCAGTGTCCTCAGAATTCTATGACAAGGAGGTGGAGAAAACATTTTACCCAACAGTTGAAGCTGTAGGGCCATTTATATTGGAATAAAGGTGTAAGAGGGCTAGAAGAAGTGAAAATATACACTGTCACCAAACCGAGGAGTGAATAAACAGGAAAAAGGTTGGGAGGTGGGAAAGAATGGAGTACGAAAGTGGAAAGAGTAGGGAGAAAGTACCTAACTGTGCTGAATAATCAAATATTTTAATCTTCTAGAATGATGGATGCATGGTTGGGAAGTGTCAAAAATGACAATGTTTGACCAGGTCCAGGAAGAAGTGGTGAAAGCTGCCCTGAGGTTTTCAGAAGGGCAGACAAGCCTCTATTTGAACATAGGCTCCCTCAAGAAATCTGTAGCAGCAGCAACAGTCCTGGTTAAGGGGAGAGCTTCCAGGAGGTTCGGTTAGATTTTTCTGAAGTCCCTTCCAATTTTTAAGTCTTAGGATTTCATGACTATCAAAATCACTGAATGACAGTCTAAAGGTAACTGAAAGGTGATGTGACATTTAAGAAAAATGCAAGAGTCAATGAAAAAGAACTACAAATTGTAAGACACTCTGAAGACTAACCTGTCACTTAACATTAAGTACTAAGCATTGTAATGTATACCTAAAAAGGAAGTTCAGGCAAAAATACCATAAATGTTTAATTCTCAAATCAAATAATCGCTTCAACAATTTTCTTCTTTTGACATATTAGTAAAAATTTTCATCATGACTATATATATCCACTTGGATTTTAAGAGGCACTAATCTAAATTTCTTTTAATATATGGATGCATATATAACATCTATCTATCTATCTATCTATCTATCTATCTATCTATCTATCTATCTATCTATCTATCTATCTATCCTGGGGGTGCCAAAAAATGTATACAAGTGGACACTTCGGTCAACGTTGCTCAAGCAGTAGCTCGCTGTAATCAGAAGTGTCTGGATGCTGATGGTACCCACTTTGAGCACCTCTTGTAATTGCAGAAGTCAAATGTGACTTGTAGTCATCTTTTGTTATTGGTATATATTGAGTATTAAAATTTTAATACAGTTTTCCTTTCTTAAAACGGGTACATTTTTTTTTTGGCACTATATATATACGGCAGAATGCATCCTTTCCAAGTGCTAGCTGAATGTTAGCAGTGTTGAATTCCCTGAGTCATCTAAATTTGAGGATGGGTCGCTCTGTGGGCCACTGAGAACTTCCTAAAATGTGGAGTATGCACATATACCTAGTTTTTTGGCTATATTTGCTTTCACTTTCCAACCAAGTTATGAGTCCTTCAAGGGCAGGATAGTAGCTCTTACTTCTCCACAGGACACTCAATACAAGCTTGTTGAACTGAACTAAATTATATTGCACAGAACACTTTGAGAAGTAAAAGTTAAGGACTGTGTCTTTTCTGTGACAAAATATAGCCACAAAAGAAAAGCAGAGAGATTAATGCACAAGAAAAAGCTTTTAATTTAAACCACTGGAGGGCCGGCCGAGTGGCTCAGCGGGTTAAGAGCTCCCTTGGGAGCACCAGCTCTGAGCAGCAGGGTTGCGGTTCGGATCCCACATTGAGGGATCCCACAGTGACGCTCGCCCTCTACAGCTAAGATGGTGAACAACAGCTCGACCTGGAGCTGGGCTGCTGTGAGTTGCCAGTGACGGCGTAGGCTGCAGGAGGGCTGCAGTGGGCTGCTGTGAGCTACATGAGTGGCTGGCAGCCAGTGTGAGCTACCGGGAGCCGCTGTGAGCAGCCAACCAATGACCGGTGACCAATTGCCTCATCCGGGAAGAGCACAATGATCATACCAACATAGGCCAGTGAAGCAACATCCTCCACTAGACTGAAGAACAAAACAGCAATTTGTCTACCTGTCTGTTCCCCTTCCCCGATTCCCCAACGCTGTTACCCGCCCAATTCCCCAATAAAATCTTAAAAAAAAAAAACGAAAAAAAACCCCAAAAACAAACAAACAAACAAAAACCACTGGAAAAGCTTTTCATAAATATATTTTGAGGCTGTGAATCTTTTATACATAGATTACCTACAGTGGATCCTGATTAACCTACTGTTAATTTTTCTTTATCTCTATTTCTGACCATTAATTATATTTGTATATATCTTCTCACTTGAACAACTCATTCCAGTGAAGTGCAGGCTTTTCTATATTCTATTTATTTATTTATTTTATAAAATATATTTGGAAGCTGAACATGTCTCTCCATTTAAAAAAAAAGTTTTTTATTTATTTATTCGGGAACAGTGTTTGTCCAGGACCCATCAGCTCCCAGTCAAGTAGTTGTTTCAATCTAGTTGTGGCCCATGTGGGAATTGAACTGGCAACCTTGGTGTTATGATCACTGTGCCCTGCGCCCTGACCACCTGAGCCCACCGATGTCCCAGGCTTTTCTATATTTTATAAAAGAAGAAACTGATCGTCAGGGAGATTAAGTGTCTTTTTCAAATTTATATGTAAAGTAGAATTAGAATCTAATTTCCTCAATTTATAAATTAAGTGCTTGAACAACTAGATTAGGTTGGCTTAATTTACACAAGATTTCCTTTTATTTGTATGTATAACCAATCTTTCAAAAAAATGCTTGGTAAGGTTTTTTAGAACACTGTTTTAAGATTCACACTGGATATGGCAAATATATAGGCAGTCTAGGGAATTTTGTTTTATACAGCAAAAACATCGTAACAGTGAATATGGTCTTTCTGGTTATAATACTCATTAATATATGAAATAAACAGTGCATTTTTGCTGTTTTTCTGATGAGACATTTAAGTATTTAAACTTCTCATAAACTATCCTCCCACCCAACTCAAAGAAATCTGTAACAGAAAAAAAGAGAAACATTGCCATTCAATAAAAGAAAGTAACTATTAGAGAAAAAATATTATTTCTTATAAAACAACAGAAAATTTGGAAAAATGTGAATTAATTTTGAGAGGCAGGATCAAATGCTCCACTGGATAGTGCCATACGGAGATGATTAATAATAACGACTGTGTAACATTTATCAGAGGCCAGAATATCACTATCTTTTACTGCTGACAGACTTCTCTAAAAAATTTTAACCTATCCCTTTTAGTGAAAAAATAGCAAGAATATTGATAACTAAAAACATTTAAATTTGAGACGGCCTTTCTTACATTATGCACTGGCTTATAATTCCCAGTATATGGAGACAAAGACTTGCTCCATGTGTAACACTGAAAATTTACCTCAAAATTAATCACAGTATAAAAAGGCTTATATTATAAATAAGGAATATTCCATATTTGTCCAAATGCACGCTTACACGAATAATTTTTCCCATAAATCTATTAATTTTGTCATATTGCTAACTTAAGCACTTTTCATAAAAATAATTCTGATTACTGTATTTTTTGAGTGATATTTTGGCAATACCCAGTAATTCTGCTTCTAAAAGGCCTATAGAAATATGTTAAGTACTCAATATACATGTCTAAAAAGATTAACTGCTGCATTATTTATATGTAGAAAAACTGGACACTCCATACAAAAAAGGGCTTGTTTAATAAATTATTGCATATTTATACTATAGATTATAAAGAAATGAAAAATAAAGCAGATGCATATTTGTGAATATGAAATCATGTAGCATTGCATGAAAAATGTAAATTATAGCATAAATGATCCATTCCGCCCCCAAAAGCAAATAACTCTACATGTGTGCACCCAGGTGGCCGCATGTCTGTGTGTTTAAAGATTATAGAAGATCTGCAGGGAAGCACACTGATGACTCTGAGAAACTGAAGAAGAGCGCGTTTTCTTTATACACTTCTACATGCCTGATTTTTTTGCTGTTGTTTTAAATAGTGAGCATGCGATGTTAATTTCCTGATTTTGATAATTACAGATAGCTATATAAAAAATTACCATGGGGGAACTGAGTAAAGTGTAAATAGGACCTCTCTGAACTATATTTGTAACTTCTTGTGAGTTTTTAATGCCTTAAAAATAAATTTTGAAAACCAGTGAGCGCATATTATTTTTGTAATTATGGTGTTTTGTTTGCTTATTTGTTTTTCTGGTTTCCAAAAAACCATTTTAGAGGGTTAATTTTCCAAACTACAAAACAGCTCTAACCTTTTCTTTTTTAATCTTTATTTATTTCTTCTCTAAAGCTTTTCCTTTCTTTATGTAGATACAAATTTCTAACCAACATCATGTTCCTTCTCTCTGAAAAGCTTCTTTTAAAATTTACTGGTGACAAGTTCTCTCTGTTTTGTTAGTCTGAGTGATAATGGATTGAATTGTGTCCCCCTGAAGTCCATATTTTGAAGTCCTAACTCCCAATGTGACTGTATTTGGAGATAGGGCCTCTCTAACCTTTACTCTTAAAATAATCACAAGAATCTGAGTTCAAAATATGTATCAATAACTGAAGGTCTGAACATGAATCACCTACGTAGTTAAGCACATAAACTGTAAAGTACCAGAATGATGACACTGGAACAAAAAGCAAAAGACATTTAGGTTCAGGCTAATCCTTTATAATCTAAGCTCTCCCAAAGGGCAGCATACTTTTCTAATATCTGGACCTTAAGGTAAACTTTGTGAGGTGTCTAGTCTTGTTATATTCAGGAGTAAACCCAAATACATCTTCCTTTAATTCTTTGGCACTTCAAATGAATTTAGGATTGTCTAAGGAAGAAATGCTTGCTGGAGGAGCTGTGTGAACAAGCTTGTTGTCCTGCTACTATATCTAGTGAAGCATACAGATGCTACCACTTGGGCAAATCCCATTAATACTTTAAGAAGTCAAAGACTTTAAAACTTCTAAAGAAAGTTCCTGTGAAGTAGTCACAGGGGCAAGTTTAAGCAAGCAGAGTGTGTATACAATATAGTAACAAATATAATGCAAACAAAAGAAGATTTGTTTAATTATAGTGGAAATAATTGTTATTTAAAAGTGCCTTCTTCCTCATCATAAAAGAATAAACTGGACTAGTGGCAAAAGAATTGCATGTTATGATGCCTTAAGATTAGAAACAGAAGACAGAAATTTCAAAGTAAAGTCTTGGCAGACGCCCAGTCTCCATGGCAAGAATTATGGCCAAACAACTCCTTCATAACTTCAAGGCGTGTTCATGTCCCTTTAGGTAGAATCCAAAATTGTTCATTTTGAGTCAGATGCAAGTACGTCTTTATTAGGTTCTCCTATCTTTCTATGGTAAAGCGCATTTGAACTTCTTTCCTAAACTTGACAACCATTTGGGGGTATTGTGGAGAGGGATTACCAGACTACGTAACAAAGGGTGACAGCAGTAGGCGAGGGGGATAATGAGAACAAGCAGGTGGGTGCCCAGGGTACTCCCCTTACGAAGCACTATTTGTGGAAAGAACTACGCTCTTCATCCAGCATGCCAGTCTTGCCATCACCCTGATGAAGCATGCTAAGTACAGAGAGGAGGAAACCGAAAACTTCATCAATGAATGACTTCTGCAAAGCAAGTGGCACACGATTCACTAATTGTAGCAACGAAGATTAAGCATGCCATGAAAAAGATCTCTTCCAGAAGGAAAATGTATATTTTTCCTCACAGATTTCATTAAACCACTAATATATAGCTGAAATAGTTCAGGAAACATTTTCCCAAAGTCAGACAGTAGTTATTAAGAGAAGCAGGACTCCACCTTGTTTCCTGATTTCCTACACAATAGTGACATTGTCCACACACCACTCGGATACTTCAGTGGCTTTCTTTTATGCTCCTTAATTTCGATCCTTTAGCAAGATATCTTTCTGAATCTAACAGTCTTTATCTTTTTTTTAACTTTACCTTCATTGATCCCAACTAACTCATCTCTCAAACTGTGTGGCTCTTACTTTATTGCCTACTGTTAAATTCTGTTTCCCCAATTGCTGGCTATAGTAGGCACTCAATAAATATTTGTTGAAGAAATGAATGAGTAAATGAAGAAATAAAAAAAATTATAAAAAAGAAGAAATAAATGAAAATCCATACATACATAATTCTTTTTACTGCAGTTTTAAGATTCCACTAACACATGTTTCATTTATTTACACACTGTTTGTTCCACAGGGATTTTAAAGCGACTTACAAAAATACACGCATGATAAATACAACTTAATAACTGAGAAAAGTTAAGGTGAAGGGCAAGTGAAGGTAGGAGAGAAATGAGGTTAGTATAGAAAATGCATGTGATGCTATCCTTTACACCTGCGTTTTCTAGCTCCAAAATTAAAAAGACAATGATTAGTTGGATAACTCACAGTATTCTTAAGATACAAACAAACTAGGAATTGCTCAGGAAAAATCCAACTATTTCTAATATCAAAAACAGAAACTTAACCCATCTGAAGAAGCCACTGGGAAATATAGTAAAACCACATCAGCAATCAGTCATCTGTAGTCCACACTACCAAAGTAATTGTCTGTTTTCCTGATTATAATTTTATCCTGTTTCAATCTATTCTCCTTACGGTACTCAGGACAATCTTTTAGAAATGAAAATCAGAGCATGATACTAACCTGCTTAAAATCCTTGAATGGTTTCCCATCAAATTTAACATCCTAAACTCCTTAACAAGGCCCTACTCGATTTGGCTCTGATAATCTTTCCAATTTCATCTGCATGAATTCTGACTTGCTCTTCCCTCTGCCAGGAATGCTGTTTCCTCATATCTCCCAATTTTATTCAGATATCTACTCAAATGTTGCCTCATTAAAGAGGTTTTCCCTGACAATCCAGTCTGAAGTGGTCTACCTCACCCCCAGTCACTATCGCATTAACCTTTTTTATTTTTTTCACAGGATCCAAAGCTATTTGAAATTCTATCTAAAGCTATTTGACATTATCACTGTTTGTTGTGGATTTCCCCTCTAACAAAATAAGATTAGGAGAGCAGGATCTTGCCAATCCTGCTCACCACCGTATCCCCAGCACCCACGGCATCCCCAGCACTTAAAGCATTGCCCAGAGCAGGTGCTCAAATATTTGTCAAGTAAATGAAGAAATTTCTGAAAATGGGACAGCTCTTGGTGGTCTGCCTTAATCTGGACAGTTTTCAGTTACCCCAGAACAGTGGTGGTTACAGAACTGATGTTAAGGTCCTATATGATGAGTCTGAGAATCTACTGAAAACATTAGACCCTCTTCTCAGAAAAATACAAACAAAATTTTGTACAAATCTCCTAAAACCAATCCACAGTCCCTAAGTTAGAATCTCTGATGTAAAGGCACGTAAGACTTTTGTGCAAAGCAATCTATGTTATAACCAGTTCCTATCCATGGAGTTGAAGGCCAAGGGGGGAAAAATCAATAAAAAGTTCCAAATCATTCCTACCAGATTTCTCTACAAAGTGGTAGAACATAAAAGTAGTCAAATGAGTACCAGCCACGTCTAACGATTGCTTAGTCTCCTCCTCTAGTATACTGTATTGAGAAGCCCAGATTTGGAATCTATCATGAAAGAAAATGGCATATATGTTGATGTCGTACATCGTAAGAAAACAGATCTGAGAAGTGAGTATTTTATGGGTTGCCTCTTTAAAAAATGTTAGAGACTATACTTTTGTCCTAAGTAAGCAAGATAGAACTGGATCAAGATACAAATAGAGCAAGTCAGTTTCCAGGAATTGATCAAGTTAAAAAAGAAAACACCAAAAAGGACTGGCTTAATATTCAGAACAGTCCATGAATTCTCCTGGAGGCAGAGAATCTTCCCTGAATACCATTAATAACAAGATGCACGTGTAGGGTCACAAAAGTGTTCTTTAAATTATGTCAGATCAAAGAAGTAATGGCAGGAGAAAGAATATATTTAGGTGTAAAGCTCTTCCCTTGCCTGCTAGGATGGACTTGGTTTCAGGTAAAAGAGAACAACTGAACAAAGTTGCTTTTGTTTCCCTCCCCTTCCCCCTTTGTATCTGTAGGTGCTTACAGTTGAGTTAGCTTGTAAAGTAAACCATCTGGGCAAAAAATTTCTTTAAGTTCTAAAGAACTTAAAACTTTTTTCATCACATTTTTAGTACCACTAATAGTAAGAGCCACTATTTTCTTTGTGGAAGTTTGGCTTTGTTTTAAGGTTCTTATTTTGGTATTAGATTTTCTGTCTTAAGGTGCAATTATCTTGAAAAAACTCACTTCAACTGTATTTCCTTTTTAATAATGAGACACTCTTTACAACCCATAGAAAATACAGAACTTATCTTGATCGTTTTATTAAAATCTCTCTCCTTCAAATTTTTCCCATCTCATTTACGGTGTATTAGTAAGGGAAAAAAGTAGCGAAAATATTCTTTATTTCTCTCCAACTATGCACACTGTGGCTCAATAACAATAGCCTTGATGATTCACTAAGGAATCTGACAACTGCTAGGATTTGAACTCCACATGAGCTGGTATTTTAATTTCACACTTAAATCTTTTCATTCTTCACAAGCAATCCTGTGTTACCGTTTCATGCGTCTTAAAAACAAGTTATTCTGTATGATTGACTGACTGGTTTACTGCATCTAAGCAGCATTAATCCTCGAGTAATTATTATCCTTCCAAAATCATCTAAATGTGTTTTTATAAAAAAGGAAGTTTAACAAATTATTTTTGAAAGCTTACTACTATTTTTCATCATTTTTGTATTATTTACATTTTAATATTTAAACTTAATCTCTCTACTGAAAGGAGTATTTATTTGCTATCATAGCCCTCTGTTTTAACCAGACGGTTCTAGGAATCCATGCATTAACGTAACACAATAGTGGTCTGGATAATTCAGTGTTTCTAAACTGTGTGCCATAGAACACTGCTTTGCAGGACAGTAAGAGATTTTCACTTGTGAAAAGTATTCAGTACTCAAACAGGTTTGGCGGGGGAGGAGGAAGAGATACACTTTACAAAGCCTTTAATGTGCTAATGAAACTGTGAATTTACAAGAGAGGGACAAAATATGTAGGATTTCCTAAATTTATTTGACTATACTTTACTTTCTTCACACTCACTGTCCCAAACCACAGTTTAGGAAATGCTGCTTTAAGTTCTGCTTTATACTGTCATTGTTGATCGTTTAATTAAAGTATATATTGTCTTTGTATAAACTCCCATATTCACCCTGTCCAGAATATTTCTTTATTGATAAAAGAATAAGCAGTTTGTTTTGGAGCAATGAGATTTCTTAGAAATAACTTATAGCACTATTTTAGTATCCCTAATGATGACCAAGATAAATCAAGAGATGTTTATATTTATTATACTTTTTATTTGAGAAGGCAGAGAAATGTGTTTATTTTTAGAAATACTCTCATCAAAAATAATTGAAATAGAAATTTACTGCATTTAAAGAATGTTTGCTTACATGAAACATTAACTTACGTGGAATATCTCAATGTCTAATAAGGTGCTCGTGCACCAAAAATCACTTTTGAGTATAGCTAAAAAAATTTGCATTTACTTATTCAACATTTATTGATTGTTAATTATGTGCCAGGAATCATGTTAAGCAATGAATATACAACAGTGAATAAAAAAGGCAAGATTCTTGTCCTCTTGGGCTTGTAGTTTAGCTTTTTTACTTTTATATTGCCTATGTTGTTATGAATACTTACTCTAGAATTGCTTTATTTTTAAAAGTACCTTTGATGTGGTGAGAGTACAGTTAGGCTGGTATTAAAAAAACTTCAACCCTACAACTAATTTGCTAATGAGGGATGGCATGAACCATGAAATATAAGCATACAGTTAACTGGAAGATAATGGACACCATTTTACTTGTACATTAGAAGCACATATCATTTATGTCTCAGTTTTGTGTTTTACAATTATTTTACATTAAAATGCTATGAGATGCAATTCTTTTCAATAAATAATGCTGGGTCAATTCCATAACCATATGGAAACACTATGAATCTTGAACCTTATACCCCACTCTATGCACAAAAATCAATTTCAGATGGATTATAAATCTAAATGTGAATGGTAAAACAATAAACTTTTAGAAGAAAACATAGAAAAATATCTTTAAAATTTTAGGGGTAGGCAAAGACTTTTTAAACAGGACATTAAAAAGAGCCATAAAGGGGAAAAATGATAAATTGGATTTCATTAAACTTATAAACTTCTGTTCATCAAAAGGCACCAACCACTAAGAGTGAACAGACAAGTCACAGAGCAGAAGATATCTGCAATACATATATTTGACAAAGGACTCATATTCAGGATATACAAAGTACCTCTACAAATCAGTAAGAAGTAGACAATGCAATAGGAAAAAAATGGCAAAAAACCTGAACAGGTTATTCACAAAACAGGATATTCAAATGGACAATAAATATATGAAAGAGTTTGATTTTGTAAATCAAGGAAATGCAGATTAAAACCACAATATAAAACTACTGTATACCCACTGTAATGGCTAAAAAGTAACAGACAGATAATACCAAGTGGTGACAAGGATATAGGGCAACAAGAATTCTTCTACACTGCTGGCTGAAGCATAAACTAGCACCCTTGCTTTGGAAAACTGCTTCACAGTATCCATTAAAACTGATCACAGGGCCAGCCTAGTGGCGCGTCAGTTAAGAGCTGGCTTGGGACGCAGCTCTGAGCAGCAGGGCCCTGGTTCGGATCCCACATGGGGGTCAGTGACACTGCCCTCTACAGCTAAGATGGTGAACAACAGCTCGACCTGGAGCTGGGCTGCCATGAGTCGCTGGCAACGGCGAAGGCTGCAGCCCCTGCTGCAGTGGGCTGCCATAAGCTACCATGTGTGGCCGGCAGCCAGCGTGAGCAGCCGGCAGCCGGTGTGAGCTGCCAAGAGCCACCGTGAGTGGCTGTCCAGAGGCCGGCGACCTGCCTCACCCGGGAAGAGTGCAATGATAATACCAACATGGGCCAGTGAAGCGACGTCCTCCACAACTAGACTGAAGAACAAAAAAAAAAGGACAGCAACTTGTCTGTTCCCCTTTCCCGATTCCCAATGCTGTTCCCCTCCCCCAATTCCCCAATAAAATCTTTAAAACAAAACAATAACAAAACAAAACAAAACAAAAAAACTGATCACATACATACCACCCCAACTCAGCAATTCCACCTAGGTAAATACCTCAACAGAAATGTGTGCCTATGTTCACCAAAGGACATGTAAAAGAATGTCATGTTAGCACAATCTGTAACAGTAAAATTGGAATCAATTCATATGTCCATCAATAGCAGAATGTATAAATTACGGTATATTTATCTTTTTTTTTTTTTTAGCTGAGCCATCCTGTCACCTGTTGGCAGCTCAGCAGCAGCTCAGCTTGGGCGGGGCATTGAACCACTGTTGCTCAGAGCTCGCACTCTTGAGCAAGCTCTCAACCAACTGAGTCACTTGGCCGGCCCCTTAAATTACGGTATATTTCTGTCACGGCAGACTACACAGCAAGGGAATGAATGAACCACAACTATATGTAACATGGATAAATTCCACACACATAATACTGAGCAAAAGAAAGCAGAACCAAAAAGTTGATAGCTCTTTGAGGTACTTACTGGTCAAGCTTTCTTTCTTGATCTGGGTGTTAGAGGGATGTACTCACTTTGTGAAAAATTGCAATAGTACACCTATGGTTTGCCTGAATGTATATACTTCAATAAAACATCTGAAAAGTCCTATGAGATCCAAATATATTTTCACAATTTAAATTCTACCTCAAATTCTCTACTCATAGTTCAGAGTAATGATCACTCCTCTTTTCCCTAGTTTGCCCAAAATCAAATATTTGAAAACAGGATCTAATCCTGGATAGGGAAAGGAAAATTGTAAGATAATTTTTATGACATAGGATTTTAACAGGAAAAAAAAAAGATATACTTGACTCATATCTAGGCTAATAAGAATCACATATTTGCATTTCTCTAAAAAGGTATACCTCTCTAAGGCTTTAGGCTAAATATTCCCAGATTTTTCAAAGGCTCTTCATATGACAAGGTATCTGATCCCTCGCTAGCCTTCTAGTTCTTTTATGTGCTCTCTAATTGGTGAGTGTCTACATTATCATGCAACACTTGAGAAACAGTCTTAGCCCCAAAGCACAGTGGTCTAACCCAAATACCACATTTTCATGAATGCAATCTAAGAATTCCCACCACAATGCTGGTTCATTTGGAGGTTAACTGAAACTACTAGATCTTTTTCATATTAGAAGTCAGATTTCCTACAGCATGTACTTTTCAAAATTTAATTTTAAAAAGTTCAATACAGCACTTAATATTTTCCTTGCTACATTTAACTTTTGTTTGCTTTGGCTTATCACTCAAGCCTACTGAGAGCACTCTGATTCTCCTAGCATTGTGCAATCTATACATATAATTCCTATTTCTTATAACCAAGTCACGTTTAAAAAATGTGTTGATCCCAAACTGTCAAAGACAGCCATCTGGGGGTGACCGGTTAGCTCAGTTGGTTAGAGTGTGGTGCTGATAACACCAAGGTTGCAGGTTCAATCCCCACATGGGCCACTGTGAACTGTGCCCTCCTTAAAGAGTCAACTATGCCATGGTAGCATGAAAGCCATATGTAACCAATGACCATGGCTGTTCCCCAATAAAAAAAAAAAAAAAAGACAGACATCTAAAGGGTGCTGCCAAGGTCTTGACTGAAGGCAGCATTTCACAAATTATTTTTCATGTAATACAACCCAGAATGAATGAGGGAGGTGTTCTGCGATGAGTGGGAAATGCTGGGTTACTGCAGAATTTCTCAGTTCTTACAATTCTAATGCACATGGTAAAATTATAAACTTCTGTTCTTCAATTAGAGTATGAAGTGTTTCCCAAACTTATATGACTTGGACTTCTTTTTTTTAGAAATCTTTTCTCATCTTGAGAAATCAGTGTTCCTGGAAAAACACTTTGGGAAACACTGCCCTAGGGTGATAATAATACATTAACCAACATTTTTTTGAGCAAGAGATTGTTTTATTAGCTTCAAATCTACCTAACTGCATTATCATCCAACCTACCTAAGCTTCTCCATATTGTCTAAAAGATTATCAAGATATTGTCAAATGTGGCAATGATATTTTACCAGTCTAACTTATCACAAAGTGAAATAGGACCAAGTAAAGAGGATTTAGTATTAAAATTAGTGAGCCACAGACGCTCAATTTACTGAGAGAACTATGTTCAATAATAAGCTATAAAGGTGAGAGATATATTTTTAAAGTTTCCCATTAAATTGGCTACATTTAAAAAGTTTTGGTGATTAAAAACTAATCTTTACTTACCTGAATAATTCAGTTATATGGATTACCTATTTTATAGTGATATTTAGTGAAATATTTCTATATATATTAAGAATGACATAAAAATTATCACTGAATACTGTATATTATATAGTCTTATAATAAAAAATAATTTAAAAATTTTAAGGTTTTCATACGTTGTCAAAAGAATTTTACCTATTTATCTGAAATCCATTTGAAAGACTGTATTTAACAAAATATATGGTCTTTGTAAAAGCAAACAGGCACACATAAGTATATCAAAGTCCTTCATCATTTAATGACAATTTCAGAACCAGGGGTAGGAGGATGACAGGCTTTACTTGTAAAAAAAAGTTTACACATACAAATCATGTTCAAACAGCACATTTAAAATTGACTGAGGAAGTATATTCACATAATGCAGTACCAGTACGGCTAATCCTTCACATTGTCTTTTGGGGCAGTTGGTCTTAAGATATTGTTGAGATAACTGGCTTCCATTAGCAAGCATGTGATTGGCAGTATGATAAAGTCTTTTCACTCACAGGTCAGCTATTTCCTTTTCTTTAGAAGAGGGCAATTCTGATGATCCATCTTTTAGCTACAGTCTCTCATTGAGTCCCAATTCTCTTGCCTTCAGCTTTGATATGGTTCTAACTTTCCTCTTGTATCAGCTCATACTTGTCATCAACTCCTCTATTCAGAACAGCAAATATCAGGAGTTTGACCTCGGGGCAAAGTCCGGGTGGGCAGGTAAAATCTGACCACTGGACCTACTTCCTAATCTTTCATACCCAGCAATTCATGAAGCAGTATCAAATTTAAACCAAAAAAACAGAAGCATGACCCCTTATAAGTACTATGAAAAGGGCTCTTTTGCCTTTCTAAGTATACTTGAAAAGAACTGTCAGCCGCCCTATTAAGACAGAAATGGATCACAGTCTAGGAAAAAAGAAGGAAAAGTGTAGAAACCAACTGAAATGTAAATAAAAGTGTTAACACCCTCTTTATGTTTGGTGATATATTACTTCATATAAAAGTGTTAAAATAATATGCTATGAAATACCTTTATGAAGTCAGGAACATAACACTATTGAAACTTAAAGGCATCCTTATTTAAATAATCACTGACATCTGATACAAAAAGCTTATATCACCTCATATGAGACTTTAATTTTCAATTTTTTTTTTGGGTCCAATTCCCATACTTGGCATTTCACCACTTAACTATTTATGAATTAATTTGAAAAATAAATATAGGTGAAACATCTTTGTGAAGTTATTAAATCCAGACCTTTGAAATCATAAAATTCAAGTTATGTCACAGTGGTCCAGCAGCTAAAGACAAGAATTAATTGCATCTTCTTGTTTTAAAACACAAAAGAATAAGAACAGAGTATGATTAAATTTTAACACTAATAGTCATGGAACATGATTTTAAGCCCCTTTTAAAACTAGAAAAACTAAACACATAAAAAATTAGCTCATCAAAATTTTCCATCCACTAGTCACTTTCACTGTATATTAACTACCATACTTTAAAGTTGTGTTTTATACCAGTATTACAAGAAATGTTAAAGGTATCTCTTTAAGAACAAAAAAAATATCAAAAATAATAAAATGACAATAACTACATATCTAGCAACAATTATTTTAAATGTAAATGGATGAAATGTTCCAATCAAAAGATAGGGTGGCTTAATGGATAAGAAAACAAAACCCTTCCATATGCTGCCTCCGAGATACTCACTTCAGCTCACTTCAGCTCAAAAGACACACAGACTGAACGCAAAGGAATGGAAAAAGTTATTTCATGAAAATGTAAAAAAAAAAGCTGGAGTAGCAATACTCATACCAGACAAAACAGACTTTAAAACAAAGGCTATAACAATAGACAAAGAAGGACCCAGTAATCCCACTCTGGGTATTTATCTGCAGAAACCCAAAACACTACTTCAAAGGGACATGTGCACTCTTATGTTCGTTGCAGCATTATTTACAATAGCCAAGATATGGAGCCAACCTGGCAGTCCACCAATGGATGAATTGATAAAGAAGAGGTGGGGGAGGGGGATGACCAGTTAGCTCAGTTGGTTAGAGCGTGGTGCTGATAACATCAATGTTGCCGGTTTGATCCCAGCATGGGCCACTGTGAGCTGCGCCCTCCTTAAAAGAGTCTAGTATGCCACTGTAGCACTGAAAGCAATGGGTGACCAATGGCCATGGCTGTTCCCCAATAAAATAAAATAAAATAAATAAATAAATAAAAAGAAGAGGTAGTACATATGCACAATGTAATAATACTCAGCCATAAAAAAGGAATAAAATCTTGCCATCTCCAACAACATGGATGGACCTAGAGGGTATTGTGCTGAGTGGAGTAAGTCAGACAGAGAAAGACAAATACCATATGATTTCACTTATATGTGGACTCTAGAGAACAGGATAAATGAACAAACAAAACAGAAACAAGCTTATAGATATAGAGGCTATTTTGAAGGTTGCTGGTTTGTGGTGAGGTGTTGGGAGGATGTGTGAAGGGGGAAGGGGATTAAGGTACAAATTGGTGGTTAAAAAATACTCATGGGAGATCGTTATAACATAAGGAATATAGTCAGTAGTATTCTAATAAGTATGTATGGTGTCAGATGGGTACTGGATTTTTGGGGGTGATCACTTCATATATTATATAAATGTCTAATCACTATGTTGTACACCTGAAACTAATATAACATTATATGTCAACTGTAATTGAAAAATTAAAAAAAATAGTGTTACAAAACAAAAACAAAAAATTGTGTTTTATATTAGTTATTTCTATATAAATCTTTTAGTTTAACAGTTCTACATATGTGTCATCACAGATTTTAGAATTCTAAATGTTTCATAATAAATTTTTTTATTCACTTAAAAGTCTCTTAAAGAAATCACACTGATGAGGAAAAGGAAACCAGGATTTAATGCCTTTAAGTGCACATACTTGAAAAGTAAATTCAACCAAAAAGACTTGAGATGTTTATTAATATTTATAAGTATGCCTCAATAACAATGTCCTAGTGAGCATATGCTTATAAAGAGGACTTTGCTGTCAAATGATGATTGTCTCTGAAGGAATAAAGTGCCTGGCATCAGAGTTTTAATCTGCACTGAACCAACCACTTATCTGGACAACAAGGAACAGAATCTTTATCAACAGTTTCATAAATTATGCAGTCCTATTCACACGCCTACAATGAAATTACAAACTAGTTAACACCATACAAATTCATACAAAACTGAAAAAAAATCACATAATAAATTTCAAATTTTCTGTGGACAGAGTATTTGTATATAATGGAAGCTATCTTTTAAGTCACATTCTCTTTGGATTGAACAACAATCCATGTCCTTGCAATAGAGAAACTTACCCCCACAGGTGGCCACAACCTAATTGGGAAATGAATATACAATCAAACCTATTTCCAACTTGCTAAAGGACTCAGTTTTCTGTATTAGATTATTTTGTTCAGGGCAACAGGACTATAACAGAGAGAACTCCTTCTACAGGAAATGGATCTACCTTCAATAGAAAGAATATATTCTGGTAAACTGGAATTTTCTACTATCTTCCCCTACTTAGTAAGGCTAATCATCTATAGATCTAGATCATCCATAACGATGTTCTTTGCTTGGCATAATACATGAGCACTGATTGAAAAAAGAAATAAATACGAGTATAGTTAATATGTTCAGTGCTTTACAGACATAATTAAGAGCCTGGAATGGTTTTTTCAGTTTACTTCTAAGCCTGACTTAAAAATATACCATTTATTTCCACACGACTCACTGTCTTCTAAGTATCCTAACCAGTTCATGGGTGTTTTGCTTCTCTAAGGATTTTAAAGCTCCAAAAGGACGAAACAATGTCTTACGTTACTTTTGTGTCTATTTCAACCACATCTCCCCTCTCCAAATAATCAATACGTAGTAGTTCATAAACACTTATTGAACACTGGTTTGGAATTACAGCAAAAACAGCTCTATTCTCAAACATTTACTGAAATCAGAGCTCCTTCACTGCTCAAATTGGTCCTGCTCTAAACATCACTGTGGTAAAGTCTACTCATACCAATGGTGGAGCCCCATCTCCAGTCCTCTTTATCCCCCAAAGGGTACGGCACCCTAAACAGACCAATATCACAGTGGCTTTGTTGTAATTACATCTCCATTTGGTTCTTCTTGCCAAGGGCAGCAGTCACTCTTGTCAATTCTAGCACTCCTGAGCCCTCTAACTTGGATCCACCCCTCCTCCACACTCTTGTGCCTCCCAGCTTTATTAAGCTCCTTAATCCTGGGATTAAGGGGGGGGGGGAAGAAAAAGGAGGGGGAAAGAAGAAAGGAATAAGAAAAAAATATATATGGGGGAAATGGAAAAAGGGTAATAGCAAGAAAATTAAAAAATGAAAATAGAGGTGTTACAGAGTAATAAAATGAGTAAGAGATTTAAAAACTATATTTGTTACTATACTTTGAGTTAACGTGACTAGAAAAGAATTACGTAAGTATATAATTACCTTTTTAGTTTTATTCTTCTTTCTGGAGGCATACATAAAATTTATGAAGTTTTTTCTTTACCACTGATACAATTTTAAGCAAGGGGGGCTCCTATCTAGTTTGTAATAATTTACATTTAACTTGGGTCCTGACACTATGTTATACACCACCAATTTTCATATATGACCCTGAAATAATTAAGAAACAACTTAAACCTCAAATGACATTAAGCAAAAGTATAAAGTTATTATTTAGTCATGTGCTTAGCAGGTAATGACTACGTCAAATATTCACTGATGAGAAAGCTCCATGAAGTTGAGAACACTGATTGGATACAGGTTCACAGAGAAGAGCCAAATACAGTTATCAAAGAAGCACTTTTGTAAAGAAAGGTTGTTTTTAGGCAAACAAGCATTCCTGTAGCATAAAGAAAATAAATAAATAAAAAGGGCAAGAGGTGGAAGGCAATAAATGAGAGGTACATTATTACATCTTACTTGTCTGAGGTCAATGAATGCTAGCTGCAGGGTATCCCCCTGGAATCCTGGCACAGGCTCAGAGCTGGCAAACACTGTTCCAAAAAAAAAAAAAAAGAAGAAGAAAAACAAGATTGCAAAGTATACGAGGGTTTAACCGCTAAATTAATTTCTACCCATTACAAATGCATTATAATATTTACACGTAACCATTTCAAATGAGGACTATTTATAACCTTCAATTTCCACTACTGAGAATGTTTTCCACACCCATTACCACAAATATTTTAATAATTTTAAACTTCTAATCTTCCATTTAATCACTATAATCCTTAATTACAATAAATTTAGAACGGTTATCCTACATAAAGTTCAAGGTAGTAATATACTTCAATCAAGAGAAGTTTTCTGACTCTTTAGCCTTAGGTGAACGATTATAGAAGCATTTTGAAACTATACCAATTCCATGGCTGTCAACATATTTCAAAACATCTGCTTTGTTACAGAATATATGCTATAAAAATCCTACCTCTAACAGCAATAATAGGCAGACATGTAGAAAGTCAGCTTTACATGCACACAACAGGTAAAATGTTCTAAGCAGCAAAATGAAGATGAAACAGGAATGTCTGTTCAGATCTTTAAATAGTTTTTTACATAAGAGAATCCCACCTCTTTAAAAATTAAAAGACATATTATGACAAGATTGAAAAAAATATTTCCAAGATTTTTTTTCAACAATTTTTTTTATACTTAAAAAATTGTAATACATAGCTTGTTTAGTTAAGTTGAAGACAAGTCCAATGTTAGTAATTTTGAAGACAAAAGACTTGGCTCATAATAAAAAAGACCCTACCATTTTGCACTCAAGCTTCTCTGATAACAATAAGAATGCTTGCAGTCGTTCTTCCTCCCCATTAATATCTGTGCTTTCTTAGACAACATTATAAATTTTCTACTTGTGAATTTATCTGAACCAGTATTTCAGAAACCATTTAAATTGTCAGCCTATATCATTCTTGGCATAACAAAAATAATTCTGTGTGAAATATAGTTTAGAAAGGCTCAAAATCAATTATTAAAAACAAAAAATAGGGATAGCTGAGTGGTTCATTGGTTAAGAGCTGGCTTGGGACGCCAGCTCTGAGCAGCAGGGCCCTGGTTAGGATCCCACATGGGCCAGTGACACTGCGCCCTCTACAGATAAGATGGTGAACAACAGCTCGATCTGGAGCTGGGCTGCCGTGAGTCGCCATGAGCAGCTGTCCAGTGGTTGGCGACCTATCTGCCTCAGCCGGGAAGAGCGCAATGATAATACCAATATGGGCCAGTGAAGCAACGTCCTCCACAACTAGACAGAAGAACAAAAGCACAGCAACTTGTCTGCTCCCCTTCCCTGATTCCCCAGCGCTGTTCCCTCCCCCAATTCCCCAATAAAAATCTTTTTAAAAAACAGTAAATATATGAAAGCCTACCACAGCTTAATTTATCTTGCAGTTTTAAGGAATAAAGAATTCAAAATAAATTTTTGCTGTTATAAGATAATGATAACTTTTGCTTTAAGCATCAAAAGTTTTTCAATCTTAAGCATTTTTAATGGAATTTTAAACTGTAACTTCCCTTGTCTTTTATTTATTATTTTTTTAGTATACTAAATATTATTTGAACTCTTCTTAATTCTCTGGATCACTAATATGTTGAGTATAACTAAAAAACAAACAAGCAAAAAACAAAAACTATAGAAAGTAAAAACAAAACACTTTTTACTCTATATAATAAATTTCCAGGGCTGCTATGGTATTAAAATCTGTTTTCTATTTATTACATTAAACAGCTTAGAATGCTGTGTTGTTTGAGATCTTGTGTCTAGCTTTTGTAATTTTTTTGTCTTTATCTCTTGTAGTTTTAATATAAATTCTTACTCCCTGTTCTCTTACTCATCTCTTATTAATACGTAATCTTTAATATTCTTGAGCTGGTAAGTTAGCTAATCGATTACTAGAATTCCGTCTAAAGTAAGAGCAAATACAGTCTGAGCAAGGGTCCCTCCCACATTTGGGTTTTACAAATGCCTTTGAATATAGTCTATACTTTTTTTTTTTTCAAGATTTTTTTTTTTTAATTGGGGAATTGGGGGAAGGGGAACAGACAAGTTGCTGTCGTTTTGTTCTTCAGTCTAGTTGTGGAGGACGTTGTTTCACTGGCCCAAGTTGGCACCATCATTGCATTCTTCCCGGGCAAGGCAGATCAGTCGCCAGCTTCTGGACGGCCGCTCACTGTGGCTGCTGGCCGCTCACGCTGGCACGGTAGCCCATGGCAACCCACTGCCACAGGGGCTGCAGCCTATGCCATCGCCGGCGACTCACGGCAGCCCAGCTCCAGGTTGAGCTGTTGTTCAGCATCTTAGCTGTAGAGGGCAGTGTCACTGGCCCTCATATGTGGGATCTGAACGGGGGCCCTCTGGCGTCCCAAGCCAGCTCTTAACCATCGCGCCACTCGGCTGGGCCTAAAAAATCCTTTCTTAAGGACCATTCGGCATTTTGTTAGCTTTTCTGGCCACACTCCTAGACTACTGTTTCTAAGTAATAGTTTAACTATGAATCCCTAGTGATTTTCAACCAACCAAGGCTGTAAATGCTAGCTCAGCTTCTACCATCACCACATATAAATAAAGACTTCCTATAACGCAGGGGAGACGTTATATATCAGGCAGAAAAATCAGCTCAATTTCAATTATACTTGCAATTATTATCTATAATACTTAATCTCCCCAAATTTTTCTATGCTGAAAATGTCATTTTTCTTCTCCCTCAGTTTCTATTTAAGATAATACAGTTTAAGACCCATTGCTTGGCATTAAACCTAAGAGTTCAGTGTCAAAATTATAACAGTACCATAAATGTATATAGCACTTTACAGTTTACGAAGTACTTTTCACACACCATCTTCTTTGATCATCACAATAACTTATTTTAGTAAACAGGGCATAAACTCTTGCAGCTAGAAGACATGTCCTTTTTGAAATACCTCCATCAGTCCCTTGAAGGCTCAGTTTAAGTCACCCAGTTCTTCATTTTAGAGGGTAGGAAAAATAAGTGAAGTGACTTGCCCAGGATCACACAGCTAATTCAGACCTCATGGCATTCAATCTGCTGATCTACATTCTGGGTGAGTATGTAGCCTCTCATCTTCTACCCATCTCTCACAGGAACCAATATGGAAGTGACACTCACTAGCTGATAGCTCTCAGGGCTTTTTCTCAAATGTTTTTCAGGGATAGGAGGCAATTAGCAGTCTGATAATCATCTAGCACAGGGGACATTTGTAATTATATGCTATTCAATTTATCAACAGCTTCATATTTTCTCCTTTACATCTTTAAAACTTAAATTCAGCCAATCCTGTTGTTTCTACCTTCAAAATATCTTGAGTCTGAATCTGTCTCTACCTTAGTTCAAGCTATCATTTCTTGTTTTGATTATTAAAATACACTCCTATCTTCCTGTGTGCCGCCTCTCCATCCACTATTCCCAGTGTAATTTATGAAAGATGTAAATGTGATTTGTGCCACTTCATAGCTTAACATTTTTCAATGGTTCCCCCTCACCTTCATAATAAAGCAAGACAATTAAGATCCTTTAGAATCTGGACTTTGCCTATCTCTCTAGCCTCATCTTTTACCACTTCCCTAGGAGTACCTTAAACTCTTTCCCTAGCAAACTTCCTGCACTTCTTCACATATGCCAGTCTCTTTCCACAGTACCTTTGATCCCTGTGTCTGGAGCATCCTTCCTCTTTTTCTTTTCATCGGATAACTCTTACTTATCCTTCCATTCAATCATCATCTTCTGTGAAAGATTTCCATTACCCTGTAGGCTGGGTTAGGTCCCCCCTGTGCTCTCATTGTAACTTCCTGTGCACAGCCTAATTACATCATCCATTTTGCTATCTTATAATGGTTTATCTGTCTGGGTCTTCACACCAGACCATGAACTACCTGAGGGTAGGGAATATATTTCCATTTTTACATCTCTATTACCTAGCACAATGCCTGACATGTAATGAGTAATCAATGAAAGTTTCTTAAATGAAGAAAAACAATAAACAAACAAATTCTAAGGGGATGTCACCCAGTCCTGGAAATCTATACATTTATCTGATTTATTGATTAGATCTAGAACAATGCTGTCCAATAGAACTTTCTGCAATAATGGTAATGTTCTATATCTGCACTGAACCAAATTTTTAGCTTTAATTTTAATTAATTTAACGCCACATGTGGCTATTGGACAGTGTAATTCTAGAACATTCTGTGTATATTTAGTATATTTATTTCAAAAAAATTTATGGTAAGAATACCCCTAATGTTTTCTTCAAATAAAACTAAATTGTGAGTTCTTCCATTAAACAGGAAGCTGATGGAAAAGTAAAGATAATTTCTCTTACCTTTATATACCCCATGCCCGATGTATAGAAAATATTCAATAAAAGTGTTGAATAAATGAATGATAATACAAATAATTCATTTCTACTAATATTGTCTAATGGGCCCAATAATTCTGGAGGTAGATTTCAAACTTTGAAGTTTTTAAAAAATTGAATACTAATTTTTTAGAATCCCTTTAAGTATTATTGTCTTCAGATTCCTTCTTGGCTTATCTAGGTTCTCATTTTGTATATGATCTGATTGGAGTTTCTTTGTTTTCCTCCCTTGGTCATCTTTTTATTATCTTCATTTAATAATGCCTACTTCCCTCTTTTGATCTCTCTGTCTTTGTCATGTAGCCATGCCATTAAGGATATTTTTTAGAAACACACTGATCCTGGTCTTCCAACAAGATATCTCAAAATAGTTTCCAGGCTTTCTCATGTTTTCAGGAGTTTTTGCTTTGTTTTGTTTTATTTTAAAGAAAGCTCATCTTATTCTTGGGTGTTTTCTCTTAATGCCTCCAATTTGACAATTTCCTTTTAAAAAACAAAATAACTTCAATATATATTCATCTCCTCGTTTTCTGCTAGATATGGAACTTAATAAATGATTCCAAGTTTAAAAGGCTAGAGAAGGAGATGTCTGATCTTCCTGGAAGGTCTTTTGTAACAATAGAGTAAAACTTTATCATCTTAACTGGGAAGAAGACAAGTCTGATTTAATTTAGATGAAAATGAAAACAAAAACTAATACATATGTGTGAGCTGTGATTGTAATGATCAAAAAAATGTCTTCTGAATTGGCAATCTATGAAGTCTAAGAGAATAAAGAATATCTGTGGGCAAAAACATGAGTTATTTGTATATATAACAAATTTTTCCTAAAAAGTAGGAAAATCGGCCCTTCCTGCCCTCAGGACCTACACACAGATATACAGGGTTTGGTACGGAGGGAACAAAGACTGCTAAGAAGTCAGGCTGTAGAAGTATGTATCCTGGCATGAAAATATAAAACGTTCCCTAAAATTAAATGCAGGGGGAATAAGTCCTTGAACAATTTTGTCCTAGGCAGATTATCTTTATCTTTATTGTAAGGTAAAGAATATGACTTATTTGGAAAACATGTACACAGGGTGGAGAGAATTGTCAGGCGGTGGGAAAAGGGGAATAAAGATTGTCATGGAGTCAAAAAAGATTGAAAAGGAGGGTGAAGAGGCTAGGCTAAAGCCTCAAGACTTTACTTGTGAATAAGGAAGGGGCATATAAAATGGAATAATTTTCTAACTAAATAAATGACTAAAAATGCCAAAGAGTCTACATACTGAACAGATTTCTGATCATTCCTTTCTTGCTAGACTTGAAGACTTAAAGTAGCAAGTTAGAACTCAAATTTTGGCTAGGCAAAGAAAGTATCCTATGTTTACCAGATGTGTCATTGGAAGGGATGACTAAGAGCACCATCTAGTGGGTTTTTTGGTGGTGAAGAACTTATGCCTGGGAATCAAGGGTCTTGGAATTCTTAGCTCTTAGAATTATTCTGTTACATGTGGTTGGCAGCAGTGGGATACAAGCCCCTTGGACCAAATGCCCCTCTACATTCATTACCCTACTTTTATATAAAGTAGTATCTAGTCCTTTCCCTTTCTTGGAATTAAACATGGGCAAAGTAGCCTCAATCTGATACCTTAAATGCCATTAAAACCACGAATAAATTCAGATAGCCAAATAGTATAATAACATCCAGCTTACTTTTTAAAAAGACATTTAAATATTCTTTTATATCATCCACAGGATTTTCTATGAATCCTTTTATTTTGGGGTATGGGTCTTTTTAAAGGCTAGAATTAGAGGCCCTGAGGTCACTGTTATGCACAAAAAAAATCTATAAAGAGGCATCATTTTTTTTTTGAGGTTGGTTAAGCCTTTATCCAAAATGAATAAGACCAAGGCCTTCACATCTAGAGATTCACAAATTCCTCAATAACTCACCACTGAAACAGGTGCCAGAACTCTTCAATCTGGAGCTTTTCTAATGCCTATAGATTTAAGATGTTAACCTCTTAGGACATTATTACCCCATTTAGGTATTTCTGTAGAATGCATGAAAAAGTGCATTCTAAACCTATTCTAGGTACTTCAGATCTTTCTGGTTGCCTATTGCTTTAGAAATATTTTGTTAGTGATACAAAGAATTTCTGAGATATTTTTATAGAAACTTAAGAAGACATTCTGATCTTTTCCTCTATACTTGTACAGTTGCATTTGTAAGGTACCTATATTGTGGCCCCATACATAACAGGTATTTAAAAAGTATAAAGCAAAGCACATACACATATTTAGAACATCAGCTTCATGTCAACCTTGGCAAATGCTCTTCCATGTAGGAAGTGATTTCTCTTGAACTTATACAAAATCTATAATACAATCAAAGGTTCAGTGCAACTTTTGGAGGGGGCTACATTTGCAATTCCAAAGATTTGTTCCTTGATGGCTTCCTGACTTCTCCAACCACACAGTCTTAGTAGTAGTATGGTTATGGTCAAGTTCACCAAAAGCATCCACTTCATTCATGCATAGAGTTGACCTAATATTCTCAACCTATACAACTTTTATCAAATTAGGTCTGCTACTTCTACGAGGTGTGATAAAAAAAATATGGTGAATGTTTAAATTAAAAAAAAAAGTATTACAGTAAAAGACACATTGCCATTAATCCCCCTCAAAATACTCCCTCTTGCTTCAAACACACTTATCCCATTGTTCTTGCCACTTTCTGAAGCAGTTCTGGAAGTCCTCTTTTGTGTCTTTAGTGGCGTTGTCGTGGCTGCCTCCATGTCCTGAATCCATTTGAAATGTTTACCTTTTATGGCCATTTTGACTTTGGGGAAGAGCCAGAATTCACATAACACCAGATCCGGTGAACAAGATGGATGTGGACACACTGTAATGTTTTTATTTGATAGAAATTGTCATGTACCAGGAGCGATGTATGACACAGAGCATTGTCGTGATAGATGATGAAACCGTAGGCCCATTTCATGTTAATGCTTGTTCGTGATCCATGATTTATGGCACACTTTAAAACACACCTTCTCTCAACCGTAGCTCACACCCAACTGACTGCACTGAACAAGTTAAAACTTGTCACATACTGTTATTAAGGTTCAATGTGGCACTTCCCCTATTGAAGATCTCTGCCTTTCCGTTGGATGGCACTCAGTAGCAGCATTCACTGTATTTGGTGATCACAATGAAAGGTTCTGTGTCACACATTGCTTCTGGTATGGCAATTTCTGTCAAATAAAAACATTATGAGTGTCCTCATCTACCTTATTCATTGGATCTGGTGCTGTGTGACTTCTGGCTCTTCCCCAAAGTCAAAATGACCATGAAAGAAAGGTAAATGTTTTGAATCGATTCAGGACATTGAGGCAGCCACGACAATGCAACTAAAGACACTCACAAAAGAGGACCTCTAGAACTGCTTCAGAAAGCGGCAAGAATGATGGGATAAGTGTACTTGAAGCGGGGGAGGAGTATTTTGAGGGGGATTAATGGCAAAGTGTCTTTTACTGTAATAACTTTTTTTAATTTAAATATTGACCGTATTGTTTGATCATACCTTGTACTTTCTCACAGTGCCATATACTTTTCTTTTATAGAATTTAACAATTTACAATCATATTTATTAGTGCAGCTATTTAATGACTACCTCCTCACTGGGCTTAAACCCAGGAGGGTTAGGACTTTTTCTGTTCTGTTTACTACTATATCTCCTATATGCCAAGCACACAGTAGATATGATGGAATTAATGTATGACTCCAAAACCCCATATTCTTCTTTGCCTTAACTTTTGCTGCTTCTGAATCTTAAAACTAGGATATATCTTGGAAATTATCAATTCCAAATACCATATTTCAAGGAAAAATTTAGGTCTCTAGATTGCTCAGTGGTTTGTCCAAAGCCACTTGCCCAAAATACAGGGAAGAGCCAGAACTGGAATCATCATCTCAACTTCCTGACATGTGCTCTGATTATCTTAAGATGGATTTGAAGGCACCCTTTAAAAAAAGTTCTATATAAGTTTATATGATTCTACATTCCTGAACTTAGATATTTTATCAAGTTTGACCTAGTATGGGTTAAAAAGAGCAACAGAAAAAGATCCAAAGAAAAATGATCAAAAGGGTAGTGAAAATAATCCCACAAGAAAACATTAAAGAAACTATGACGGTTTAGTTCAAAACAGATGAAGTTTAAGAGTCATTTAAACAGTCATCAATGTGAAAATTTTTTACAAATGATCAGTTATGCCTGTATTAAGAAGTTAAATGGTCTCAAGTTAAAGTACAGCAGTATTACCTGGCTTTTTTTTTTTTAAGAGGAACCAGCCAGCAGCTTTAATTAGCAATAACAACCATTATATAGAGATTTTTGGGGAAGAGAGCACATGGAAGTGCGCATGCTCCCTCCTGCGGTTGTGAATCATGCTTACATAAAGAGCTATGTCACTGGAGCCTGGCGCCTGCGCAGCAGGCTCCAGAGCCAAGGTTTGTTATGTCTGGGGCTAGGGTCCGTGTGTCAGCCTATACCCATCTGGACAGCCCGGGCCTAGTGCCCAAGGTCGCTGCTTGTGTGGGCCCGAACCTCATCCAGGGTCAGGGTCCGTATGCCAGCCTGCACACAGCTGACTCAGCCTGGGCCCTATCAAGTTTTTATGGCATATTTTTGGTCACAAAAACATGACCAAACTTCTAAGTAAAGACCCAGACACTTCTCATATTAAACAATGAAATAAATATGAGCTACATATCCTTTAAGAAAGATGAATAAAAACAAGTAAAAGAATTCTTTTCCAGCCTGCTTATTCCAGTTCTGCGTCACAGGTGGCTGGAGCTTGTCCCGCCAGCTCAGGGCACAAGGCAGGAACCCACCCTGGACAGGAGGCCCTTCCATCATGGGGTGCATTGAGAGAGAGAGAGAGAGAGAGAGAGAGAGAGAGAGACTAGGACAATGTAGACATGCCAGTTCACCTTGTTGTCAGAGAGTGGGCGCTTCTCGGCCTGAAGTCCAGGCTCTTGGCAACTCGAACAAAGAATTGAACGAGATATTGGAGTAAAGTATTGAAAAAGTAGTTTATCAGAAGAGATAGTACATTTCAAAAAGTAGAAGCGGGCCCGAGCAGTAGAGAATGGCTCAAGGGCCCATTACTAGAGGAGAAATTACATTCCAAAGAGCTTGGAGCAGGCCATGCACAAAGGCGAGGTTCAAAAAACTCAAGAAGGGAGCAAGGCTGTCCAACAAAGGGAGAAGTGGTCAAAAAAGTGAAGTGGTAAAAAAAAAGGGAGAAGCAGTCAAAAGTCAGCTGGCTTTAACTGTTTGACAACAAAGGTACAACTCTAGGGGAGACAAATGTAGATTACAGAGACTTCCTGATTTGTTAATTTGGGCATATCATTCTCCAGGGTGCTTACAATTATAAATTATATGTTGACTTTTACTGAATTATCTATCCTGGATTGTTAAATCTCTTTTATTCCTTTTTGTTTTTCTCTTCACACACCACCTCCCTGGGTCTCTTCCACTGTGATTCTCTGATTCAAACCATCTAATTCATATCAAATTGTACCTTTACTCATTCACTAATTTTAGGTATTTCCTCCTCCAAAATGTCTGGACTCTATCCTCTTCTCTTTAATTCCACTGCCCAAAGTCGAATTCTTTTTATTCTTCACATGAAAAAGTTTAACAGTTTTTTTACAGGTTTTGCTACTTTCCGTAACTCTCTCCTTTCAGTTCAATTTCTGCACGACACCGAGTTAACCTTCTATGACAGGGATTTCATCATGTCATGGTCTTGATTAAAAAGCTTCAGTGAATCCCTATTGCTTTTAAATAAAGTCCAAGCATTCAGGAGTCTAACTTTTTCAGCCATATCTTTCAAAGCTTTCATCATGCATCTTGTATTCTAGCCACACAAGACTGACGATTCCCTAAGCATTCAATCATCACAGTGCTTTTTGCCTATGCCATTCCCTCTGTTCAGAATTCCCTTCCCTGCTTTAGATGCAATCTTACTCATCCTTTAAGACCCAGCTCAGATTTCACTTCTATTGTAGTTAATCTTCTCAGCTCCATGACAGAATTGCTCCCTCTCTACAAGTAATATATACTCCTCTAAAGAATTTAGAACATAATTTATGTTCTATTATAGTTATTTACATGTCTGTCTCCTCCCCAACCAAATAGCTTGTGAGATCTTTGAAGCCTGACTCATCTTCAATTTCCCAGTGCATAACAGGTAATGGGTTCTCATTAAACATTTGAATAAATGAATCTTCCTATAAAATCAGTTGACTTTACATGCAAAATAATTCAGTTCCAGACTGATATTTTAGCTCAAGCTAGTTTAATTCACAAGTATGTGTGTCACAAGAAATACTGGGGAAAAGGCTACCAATACACTGTTTGAAAAAACAAGTGAGCATATAGATGGATCAGTGCTGATTCTGTCATCATCAGAAAAGTAAACCAAAACAAACAAAAACTAAAAGCACATGGCTGAATGACATGAGGAACTGAATTATTTCCAACTTTTCATCTCCCCAGCTTCAGCTAGATATGCAACTTGTTTCTACATGTGGACTGACATTTTAAGACCTGGGAAATACATGTATGCTGTTTTTATGAAACAAGAGGATGAAAAAAGAAACATTCTGCTTTCTAATCAAACCAAATAAAAGGAAATCTAACTCACAATAAAGTCCATTCTTGGTGTTTATATTTTACACTCACCTCCAATTGCTGAAATTCTTTGACTTAATCCTTTCTTGAATTCCCTCCCCATTTGGTGGTTCATGGTCTCCAGTTCCTGATTCCTGCTACCCAACTTCCTTGGACTCTGGATCTCTTGCTAGCACAAAACAGACTGGTAGGATTTTATGTTAATCCTAAGAACCAGTCACAGACTTTTAAGTAATGGTTTCTAAGCCTCTTGAAGAGAAAGTAATTACTATGAGTAAATATGGGTTTATGAAGAATCAGAGTAGTATAATTTTCTGCTTTGAAAGGGTAATTAGACTGGTAGATAAGGAAAGTTCAATGGTCATTATCCCTATATGCCAGTAAGGCATCTGACAAAGTTGTTCATAACAGCAAAACTAGATTCAATTAGGGAATTAGTAACTGGCTGAAACAAAATCTTAAGATACCCATAAAATTCTGAATAATGGATCTAAGTCAATATGAAAGGGAGGACCATGTAATGTTGTGTTCTCAAACTTTACTGTGCATCAGAATCCCCTGGAGGGCCTATTCAAAGAGAAATTCCTGGATCCTGTGCCCAAAGTACCCAATTCAGCAGGTTGGGGACCAAGAATTTGCATTTCTAACAAGCTCTCTGGTGATATTGCTGCTGCTCATCTGGGGTCCATAGTTTGGGGAGCACTGATGTACTGTATCTCAGGTTTTGTTCAACATTTTGCTAATGACCTTGTTAAATATGTAAAAAGTATGATTACAAATCTGCAGATGATATTAAATTGTGATATAAAAAGATCTCAATAGGCTAGTTATGGGGCAAATTTTAAAATAAAACTTTATAGGGATAATCTTAAAATCCTAAAACCAAAAGCAATATAAAAGTATAGGATAAGAGAAACAGAGCTTAACCATCACACAATATTAGAAAGATACAGAGATTTTAGAACACTAGAGCTTCAACGATTCAAGAGTATACTTGAGCAAACAAAAAAGGTAGTAACAGTTTGGGATTTACTAATAAAGTACAGAATATGGAACAATGTATTTGATAGTCCAACTGTATATTATGCTGGTTTCCCCACACCTGTGTATCTCTGTATTCAACTTTGGGTAGCAGATATTGAACAGAAGGTAGTCAAACCAGTTTGTTCAAAGAGCTTTGGATCTAAAATCATATCGCTTGAGAACAGCAAGAGGAATTGTTGATGTCTAGCATTCAGAAAATTCGGAACACTATAAGAGCAGTTTTCATATAATTGGCTTGTGGATAACGATTTGGTTTTCTTCTGTACGACTCTAAGCACAACTGCTACATACAGTTGTCAGGCTGCTTACTACACATGGTTGCCCAGCTAAAGAGAGGCAGGGGGAAAGGGAGGACTGAAATCTAGCTCACATTTCACTTGATAAGCCATGTGCCTTAGATGGGACAAACAGTAAACTTTTTCTAATTCATATCAAGGGAACAACTATGGAGGACTTTTTTCTTTTAATGGGAATAACTTTTTTAATTTGTACAAAAGCACAATATGGATTTGTGATGACTAGCCTTAAGGTAGAACTAGGTCCATCAAGAGAAGTTTAGAGAAAATGATTTCAGATCAATGTAAGAAATGGTGAGAATGATGTATAATATGGAAACTTATTTTCTGAAGAGGAGTTAATCTTCCAAATTGGATGTTCAAGAATAGCTGGACAACAAGCTTGGCAGGGTTATTTTAGAGAGGATTTCAAGGTAGATATAGGAACATGTGAGTGTGTGTGTGTGTGTTTATCACCAGGTGGGTGGTAAAACTCAATGATCTTTTAGCTTCTAGGATTCTACATCTGAACTACCTGCCTATCTTCTGCATATCCCAGTTGATTTTTATGGTATCCAGATCTCCTCTTCTCAAATTTATCATGTATTCTAGCCTTCCTCCTACCCAGCCAAATTCCTCTCTGTTATCTCCCTTTCTTCTTTCCTTGCCCCAATATGTAAAAAGCATACATCCTGCATTAATATTAATAAAATAAACTTTATATGTTTTAACTTTTTTTCTATATTTAACAAACAAAAACACAACTTAAACAGGATGAAAATTTAAAATTGTCTTAAAATACTCATTAGAGAAAGCTAAGTTGCATTTTTAAGTGATATATGTACCAATCACTAAAAGTAATGAGTTGGGGGGTAGATAATTCTTTTGTACCAGAAAGAGAATGAAATAAACATGAAAGATGTAGTGTTGATTTATATTTGTTCAGTGAGTCCTGAATGCATGATACTGTATTAAGTAATGATTAAGTAAAACATGATATTAAGTATTAAGGAGCAGAGACAACCACAGCACGATCTTAAAAGAAGCTAAGTTATTGCCTGTGGCTTGTCTTTGAGTCCTGGTCTTTCTTTCCATATCAATAGTGCCAGAATCTTGGTCTCCATCAGGCTAGGTAGGGTTCACCCCTCTAGAACCTGACCCCAAGACTTCCTTAACAGTGTTACACCTCATACTTAGAATCTCTCTTGATCTCTTTGAAGACATTAGTCCTTTAAGAAAACATCAGCATTTTACAAGAAGCCTTCAGTAACTCCATCCAAAGAAGTAACTAAAGATAGAAGCTGTGCTATGGCAGGACAGAGAGGCAAAGATTCTGGTTTTTATGTGCCTTTCTCTAAGTGTAATTAGGCTAGCCCTTCATGGAGAGAGGTAAGAGAATAGAGGAAAGATCTAGATACCTAAAGTTGCCTAACCAAACAGTAATTTCCATTTTTGAAGAAAAAAAATCTAATTGAGAAGACACAACCAAATGCCAATGAACAATTCAAACCACCTAATGACTGGAGTCCACATTAAAGATGTAATACAAAATGCCTCAAGCAAAATTTCTGTAAGATGTAATTTCATATATAAGCTATTTCATACAGCAATGATCTCATAGGACAGCTTTTTAAGAACTTTAAGAAATCAGTTTCAAACCATTTCTAGAATGGAATAACAATTACTTTGAGCTTGGAAACCTGTAAAAAAAGGTTTTTTCGTAAATGCAAACTAAATATTTTGTAAATAATAGTTTTATTTTGAGAAAGAAATATAATAAAGGTTTTCTACAGAAAATTTAAAATGCTTTCTAGGAAATGAAATAAGTCCTCCTCTTCCCTAGGGAAAAACTAACTTTCTTTTGCTTTGTAGATAAGCATTTCTCTTTTTTTGAGGGAAATAATTTTTAAAAACTTTGTATTCATTTTGTGTGTGTGTGTGTGTGTGTGTGTGTGTGTGTGTAATAAACACTTGATCTTGACCAAAGAGCTTTCATAATTATTTTTTTAATATGAAGTATGTTTTTTCCTAGAAGAATGTCTTATATACATTGGGCAAATATTCTATATTTGTTTGAAAAAAAAATCTGTCATTCCTGCTTCAGTTGCAAGCTGCTAACATTTAATTTTTAAATGTCTTTCACACACAATATATTATTGCAAAATTTGCCTCAGACAAAACATTTTATAATCCTCCTTGTGCCCCACTGATTTTCAATTTATTAATAGAGGCACCTGACTAAATTGTCAACCAGGGATTTTCATCATTTAATCATAGTATCATTGAATTGAAAGCACTGCTTAAAAATTGTTCTGTATGCTCACGTCCTGTATTTAAACAGTTACAATTTAAGGGTGATAAAACCCACATCCAGAAACATATCTAACAAGGCTAATACTCAAACAGCACACCCAGTTTTGAAGCTGACTGGCTAATGTCCACATTAGATTATGGAATCTGCTAACCTCATCACCTAAAAAAAATAAAGTGAAAACCAACGGCAAAGGTAAAGGCTTGAGAAATTCTTTGGGGAAGAGAACAAAAATTTAGAATATAAAAGAAGCTTCATTTGGAATGCAAAGTCCTAAGGTCATCCTTTTAGTAAATATCTAAAAAGTTACTTACAGGGAAAGTAAGAACGACAAACTTAGAACTATTTCATTCATTTATGACAAACATTTGGAGAGTCCTGGCAAGAAGGCAAGAATGATCAGAAGAAGGAATAAGGGGGGAAATGAATCATCTTTTTAGTGATCCTAGTCTGGACTGCCACTTCAGTGCCTCTCTCTACAGGCCCTAAATGTAAAGCAGAGATGCTTCTCTCTTCCGGGAAGGAAGTAGCTTCTAAGGCTGCTGAAAGCTTACCTCCATCAGGTCTCTTCCCTCCTTTCTGAACTATCCTACTATACACCTCTTTTTTCATATAATTTAAATGTAGATTCCTAGAAATGCATGAGATTTAACCAAGAAGGTACTTACATTCACATTGTATGACATCTAAGTTAAACTGCTGAACGGCTCCCATGCTTATCTGTTTTAACTCACTGTCCAGTAGCATCTGCATTAAGGATGTTGACAGATGCTGGCAGGCTGACATGCAAGCAGTCTGGGCAACTTTCCCCTGTTTAAAACAAATATCCAAGCCAAAAATTAAACAAACAAAGAAACAAACATAGAAATACCTCATAAAATATCAGAAAAATTATATACCAGGCAATCTTTTGTTGCTTTTTTTGGGCTACAATGGTGATTAATGGCCTTTCGGTTTCTGTATTGTGAGTGGCTATGCTTTTTAGCATAGGAACTAAAATTAATACTCTTATTTACTTGTCCCTCTCAGGATATAAGTATCATTAAACCTCTAAGTGCACACAGGAACATAAAAATACAAATAAGAAAATTAATTATTCCAGATCTCTTGAAATGTCTAAGTATTTTTAAAAATGCACATTAAAATATGACACTTATGCCATATTGATAGAATAACTGTCATATTGACAGAACATTTTATTCATATAATATTCAAGCCCTCCTTTCTAAAATTAACCAAACCAGAATAAACAAAGTTAATAAACAGTGTAATTTAAGTTATTACCATTTAAACTGTACCTAAAATTCAAAATAAACTTTGAGTCATAAGTTCTTACTTCTAATCAGAACATTAGTTTGCAGCATAACTTTGATTAGTGAGAAGAAAAAAAAGGCTTGCTTGCCAATGTAACTTCAAAATCATCTACAGATCTACAGTTTTAAAAAGTTTTAAAATCATCCAATAATTTAGAAATATGTAGTTAAGTAAACTACATGTACTTGTCATTTCCTTTCACTATACACATATCATTAGAAAACATTTTCTATTATAATAAGCTCCTAAACACGCTATATGAACTTTCTTTCACTGATAGCCTTAATTAAGGCTATATTTTCTCAAAAATGATAAAAATGATAATTATAAATGTTTAGCCTCTAGATTACACAGCTGAATCATAATTCAATATCGTTTTAGTATAAATTGTTTCTTTAAACAGGTTTTGTAGTTCAACTAGAAGTTTAAAATAAAATAATACAAAGACTAAGTTTTCCAGTATAATACTGATCTTAGGATGACTGTCTCTAACCCATAATTAAGTGATTTGGTGATGGACTCCCATGATAGGATTCAAAGACTATGAATATGGTTAGAAATAATGACTTTTGGAAGATGTGCTATGTTTTGCTTCATTTGCATTAACCAATATTTACCCAGTGATATTTGATAATTATTTTTTTCCTACTTATTACAAAGGCCAAGAAAGCTACAAAATAATGAAAGATATCTCCCAAACATAAATTCTACAATATATTGGTACAAAAATATTTACATAGAGTTGATGTGTTAGAAAAATAAGAAAGAACATAAATATATTTTCCCGATATTTACTAGAACTACATTTGTTCACTAAACTACACATTTAAAGTCAGGCTAGAAACATGCAACTTTTATGAATGAGTCTTTAATATTTAGACATTATGCACAGTGAAAAACTGTGTATCTGAAATGGAATGTCAATTTCTCAATCAAAAACTTTAGAGATAAAAGCCGATGCAAACAATATATTTGACAGATACTGATGAACTGCCAAAAAGGAATGTAACAAGCAATGCAAAACCCAGCATGCTTCAAGATCCCCAACAAACCCAAGAGGAATTAGTGTGGGAGACAAGCAGCTCCATTCCCCAAGCAGAATAATATGAATATGAATGGGAGGGAGGGAAAAAGCAGTAAAAGGAGAAAGCAATGGCATGTAATTTAATTACAATATAATAGGCTTCAGAATACTTAATAGAAATGTCATTTTGACCTAATGGAACAACTAGTGCATTTTAGTTTAATGTACTTCTCAGTCAAAATCATCGCCACTATAATATACTAACTGCAAAATCAGATTAATAAATTGCCAAAACAAAATTACTATTATATTCATTTCAAAAGCAAACACACTGCACAATATTAGTGGTATTATTTTAGGTGATCTGTAAAATGTGACATCGGTTCACATGCTACAAAAAACTATATAACAATAGTATTGGAATCAAAAGTGATGGTAAAATTACAGAAATACAGGCTATTCCATAAACCTGATGGAAACAGGTAATAAAAACACAGGAGCACACACACACACAAATTTAGCTTTTTGTGTAAATCACAGAAGTAATAAAATTCTAATATTAAATTTCTTTTTATTATGCATATTAAATACAGGCTTGTTCTCAAGGATAGAAGTTTAAAATATTTATAAAATATTTTATAAATCTTCAAATGAAATAAATTCTTTTTATAGCTCAAAATTGAAGTTAATATCAAGGGTTCAGATTCTTAAATTTTTTTAAAGTTATCCTCTATAAGATTATACACTATTTTTTTTAAATGTCTACTTCCTAACTATAAAATATACACAAATATTCTTAAATTTCATCTACTACTTACTTTAGGGTAGAAAAATTTTAACATTCCAAAAATTTTCACACCCAAAAAATATCTTCGGCAATTCATTTCTGATGCCTATAGCTCTTGGTACACTTTGGTATAACCAAAACACCCCTTTCTGAACAATGTTATTGTTATTACTGTTGACGCTCTTAATAATATATAATTTCCTAGAACAAAAATAATCTAAGTATTTTTACGATTATCTTAAAAACCAGTTTTTTTTCATTCGAGATGTTCTGGTTTTTAACATTATAACAAACAAAGCCAAAATAATTCAGTGAAGAAAGTGAGAAAATAGCATATTTAAAAAATTTCAAGCACCTAGGAACTTCTGCTGCCTTCGCCTGAAAAATTAATTGCAACTGTTATTAACATTTCTTTCCCCTTAACAACACAAAGTTCAATAAATAAGTAAAAACACCTGCCAAACTTTTAAAGGTAACTACTTTTTTACCCTGCTCTAACATTTTGCTGAAAAACAACTTGCAAAAAGAGAACACCCTTAGACAAACTTCTTATATTTCAAAGGAACTTGTAAAAGAGAATCTGCTGACATATTAGATCCTTTTTGCATTACCCAAAAGCTTTTCTTCTAAGAACAATTGTGGTAAAGAGACATTTGGCTCCTAGGAAATTCCCAAAGGGTCAACCATATGCATCCTTCCATGGCACCTTCACAGTGCTGCTTTCTAGATCCATGTCTCAAAAGCAGCTTTCATCATTTACTTGTGTGTCAGTCAATATGATTTATGGACTGCATTCAACAAAGTCAAAGCATATAGAATGAGAAATATGACTACAATCTGCTAATTTGTTTTGTATTGAGCCACTTAAGAGTCAAAGACCTGATGTCAGACTGAGACCAGCAACACAATTAACCAGTCGGTGACAGATTCATCCATCCTCCCTGCCAGGCTGTGCCAATCAAAGACAGCATGAGGCGACATTTGGTGAAATCAGTAAGAAAACTCATTCTCTAAGTAACCTATGTGAGACCTTGAGTGACACTTTTTGAATTTAGTTTGTGGAACACAGACACTCTTTACCCAATAGTCCCCCACTGCAAGCTGTGAAATAAGGCTTTTAATGCCAATCACAGGAACAATAAACCACAAACCACCAACCCTCAGTTTAAAAGGAATAAAAAACACACAAATAATTTACTATTATAGATTAGGCTAAAGATACTCTGTTTCCTTCGAAACATCATAATATCACATGGTAACAAAAATACAACACATTTTTATTAGATTATGGCTCAAAACTGTTTTGGTTTCAAAGTAATGCTTTGATAGAATGCTTAAAAACTAATTTGACACATTTAAATTTTCATTTGAAGTTTTCAATCCTGTCTCTCATTTCAAAGATCTAATAAAAAAAAGGAAGGTTTGATTTCAACAGTAATTATTTGAAAGCATTTTTTCAATGCTGCTTTCATTCTCTCAAGTACACTTAACATAAAAAATGTGCTCTTGAAATCACAACCATTCTTTCTGTATCGGTCTACTTTCCTTAATGATCCCAAGAGAGCCCATTTTCCTTTATTTATGTCCCCACAAAAGGTCAACTTTGCACAATAAACTACTTTTTTATTTAAGTAAAAAGGAATATATAGACTCAGAAATATCGTATTGTATTTATTATTCTTTAAATTGATAGCAGATTTTGTTTTAAAAACTTATGTAATTCTTGCCAGAAAAAGTGACAACACAGAAATAAAATTGTGGTCAACTTGAAAATTAAATCTAACATTGGTAAGTGAATTTATTAATTCTGATTCTATATGACTGGTTGAAGTTATTTAAGTTATTAATTTTTTTAAGTTAACTTAAAGCAGTAAAATACTGCTATAGTTTTCAAACTCACTGCCTCTCAGTTTACTACATAAATTTCAGTTATGGGGCTGTGAAACAGTCTCTTCAGAGGGAAGGCAAAAGAGGAAGTATTTTAATGAATCAAGTCAGTCTCTTAAAGAGCCACAATTTATATCCTTTGAAAACACACAGACCGAAAAATGAGGAGTGGTCAAATGAGGAGTAAATATTAAAATTAGAAATAAATTCTCAATTGAAATATGAAAAAAGATATCTAGTTAAAAAGTAGACATTTTAATTTAAGAAATCTATTTATTATGCTTCCTTCTATTTTAAATAAGAACCACGAATCTCAAGGTTTACTATATGAAACTACATCTTGCTCTAATGTAAAGAATGCTATTAAATCAGGAAAAAAACATACCTAAAACATTAGTATAAAACATGAAAATTTCCCCAAGATGATTTCAAAAATGCACAAAGGTTCCTGTATCTAATAAGATAGGTTTTAATCTATTTTCTGGCTGAACACTCTAACACTGAAATGTATAACACTGAAATGTCTCAGATTCCCAATAATAGAGAATGGATGAGTTAAAAGGTTTAAATATCAAGATGAATTCCTTTAGTGTGTTTTAATAACAACTTTAACACCATCTTGAAGACAGATTTTTGAGATTATGCCAAAAACATTCATAGGCCTATCGAAATATACTCAATCTAATATCCCTGACATCCTCCAAAATCCTTCTTTTGCATTTCTATATTCCCCTCACACTCTCTTTCTGTCCCCATCTAAGTAGCTTTAGCCCCAAAAGAATTGGTTACCACATTAGTTAACCACAATCCCTATATCCAATAATAAATTCCCAATCTCTCTTAGGCTTTTCTCCTCCTAACAATTCCTAATCTTAAGGATATGACACAGTAACATAAATGCTTGCTCTTGGGGACACGAATGGGGACATACACACACACATACACACACACACACACACACACACACACACAAATTACATAGAACACAATTATCTTAAAGTTGGAAAAAAAATTCTCCAAACCTGGGAAAACTTAAGGACACTTGTAATATATGACACATATAAATGTCACTCAAAACTTCCTTATCCCAGCCAAAGGGCTCATCAAACTTTGGTGGCCTTTTTCTTTTTTTAAAGCAATGTTTTGAACATGGCTTTAGATGGCAAGTAATAACCAGATTTTTCGCCTGCTGCAAGTATCATTTAGCTTTCTGCAAGTATCATGGCAATCCCATGATATTGTCAAACTAATTTTAACGGACAGAAAGAGAATGCAAGGACAAGCAAAGCACTAAAAGTCTAGAAGTCAAGGTTTTGAAGAAACGCCTCTGTTTTCCAAGCTACTGATAGATCAGAAATTTTGTAAAATGGTGCAAGCTGCATGCACTTTTGAAAGCTGCATGTACTTCCAGAGTAGCAGGAAGAGGAAGCTAGTCTGTGCTGCTTGGGAGCGGACAGGGGTTATTCCTAACTCTTAAATCTACTTGATAACAGCAAATTGGGCAGTCAGGCATATGTTTGAATAGGGAAATAGTAACTTCTATAACTTCTCTCACTTGGCAAATGTAAGAAAAGCAAGAGAAGTTAAAGATGAGCTGTAATTTTTTGTGTGTGGTGACTATGTAATATGGCCAAGCCACAAAATTAAGGCTGAAAAGCTGAAGCATCCCAGGAACTATTATTAAGCAACAGCTCCCTGATAGCAGCGTCATCCTCACTTCTTTACAGAGGCATCCAGTTCAGAGTATCAAGGGTACATAATCATTAACATGTACTATTTCAGGGGCGGCTGGTTAGCTCAGGTGGTTAGAGCGCAGTGCTCATGACACCAAGGTTGCCAGTTTGATTCCCACATGGGCCACTGAGCTGCGCCCTCCACAACTAGATTGAAGACAACTACTTGACTTGGAGCTGATGGATCCTGGAAAAACACACTGTTCCCCAATTTTTTAAAAAATGTACTATTTCTCAGCACCATATGACTTAAAATTTGCAAAGAAGTTGCCAAAATCGCTAATAGGTTTGACAATATAGGTAGTTTCCACATGATTGTTACCAAAATGGACAAATGTCACCCAAGTTAACTGACTTTATCTTAATATAGGTGGCTGATATATTATAAACATAGCGCTGTGTGCGTGTGTGTGCGCGTGTGTGTGTGCGTGTGTGTGTGCGCGCGCGCTCAAACATAGCACAGAATAGGCCTTTGTCATTCATGGATTTATATTTAGCTTTCAACCTTTTAAAGAATGACTCTGGGGACCGGCCGAGTGGCGCGATGGTTAAGAACTCGCTTGGGATGCCAGAGGGCCCCGGTTCGGATCCCACATATGAGGGCCAGTGACACTGCCCTCCATAGCTAAGATGCTGAGCAACAGCTCAACCTGGAGCTGGGCTGCTGTGAGTCACCGGTGACCGTGTAGGCTGCAGTCCCTGTGGCAGTGAGTTGCCATGGGCTACCGTGTGTAGCCAGCAGTCAGCGTGAGCGGCCAGCAGCCGCAGTGAGTGGCCGTCCAGAAGCCAGCGACTGATGTGCCTCGCCTGGGAAGAGCGCAATGATGGTGCCAACTTGGGCCAGTGAAGCAACGTCCTCCACAACTAGATTGAAGAACAAAATGACAGCAACTTGTCTGTTCCCCTTCCCCCAAGTCCCCAGCACTGTTCCCATCCCCCCAATTCCCCAATTAAAAAAAAAAAAACAATGACTCTGGGAGTTCAGCACAGGCGGGGCTTCATTTGCTGACAGGCACACGTTTGATTAACATGCTCTGTGAAATGGGTATGAGGGGAGGAAATCAGAGACTGAATGCAAAGTCCCAATCTTCCCAACTCAATGTGGTTCGGCTGTCTTCTGTTGGTTGACACGTATAGTTTTCAATTATATTTTATAGCATTTTCTGAAAGAAATGACATGACATGGAGTATTCTCAAATTTGGGAATTCTCAAAGTTTTTGAATATACTCCTCCAGAATGTCAAGAGTTTTCTGAACAGGTCATTTCACTGGGCTAAGTGCTAGATTATGGAGATAGGATTGGGTAGAGGCTATTAGAGTCACTTCCAGTTAAGGGACTACCTGAGATGGGATTTTAAAAGAATAAGGAAAATGTATCAAGTGAAGAAAGGAAGATGTACAGTAAAACAAAACAAAACTCATACAAAGCGGGAGGGGTATATCAAGGTAAGTTATCTACTTACCACTTCTTTTTCTAGGGACAACCTTGAAAATGACATTCAACAATACTCTGAGAGTGAAGAATAAGTCTTCCCTGACATCTACAGTAGGCTTTTACCAGCTGCTCCCTTCTTGCTTCCAAAGAATTGACAGTGGCTTTTAATCCAGTGCCACCATCTATCATACTGATTTCCATAAAAGGCAGAAAGATTTAAAACAACATGACAACTTTCCTACAATACCTAAAGTCTCCTGAATAAAAAAAAGAAAGTGATTAAAATGTTGTTGCTCATCTTCTGAATTCCTCCCCTATATGTAACAGTCATCACATGCTCCTTGGCTGGGACTTTACAAAGTCTAATCTCTTTACTCTTTGTGTTATCGTACCTTGCATAAATTTTTTCATAAGTATATATCAGCATCTTGCCCTGTTCCATTTTCTGTTATCTCTACCTGACCTGCAAACATCCTGTAAATCTGAATAAACCAAGGCTGTTCCATCCCTCCCACCAGCTCTATCCTTTTCCATTCCTATTTGCTCTACACAAGAAAAAAAAAAAAAAGAGGTTCTTTGGCATCACCAGATTGTGGCTTGCACAGAAAACTTCTAACTCCAACATCTTTTCCTATCAACTCTTCTCTTTCTCCTCAGGGAACCTGACCTCCATTTTGCTGTCTTTATCTGCTCATAATAAAACATAATCCCAACTCAAACAATCTCTTATCCACATATTTTAGTCCCTTTTCTTCTTCCCCCATTTCAATTTTGGCCTATTTAACATGGGGGGAGGGGAGTTCTATTTTGTTTCTATTGTGGAACAAGGGTTAAAAGGAAGATACCATTTGCATTCCTAGAACTTTACCATTCCTATCTGCAAAAACTCAACTAACTTCCTACACATGAATTATCTGTTGCCAGATGGTGCATTTTTATTTGTTTTTAGTACTGAATCTTCCTGTCCAAGGTGGTATGTTGCCCATAAAGACTGCACCAATGAGCTGGTCTATTTCATCTATAGCTGTTAAAGAGTAAAGTTATAAGATATTTGTAAGTGTGCATATGTATATATGTACACAAATACTGTGTGTGTGTATATATATATATATATATATACACACACACACACACAGACACACACGTGTGTGTGTGTGTGTGTGTGTGTGTGTGTGTGTGGTCTATAGGCTTAGAAGAGTCTATTTTAGTTATTTCCATTTATATCTCCCTGTCCTGTTACAGGTCAAGTCTCATAGTTGTCTTCTAACCCACTGGCTTCCTACTAAAACTCTCATGCTGTTTCCTTCTAAAAGCCATCTATTACTACTACTTCTTCCAACGATGCTCTGATTAAGAGCAATTCAAAATACTGTTTTCTACAACTGTTGACAGAAGGGAAATATTTAAGTATGCTACACTATATACACACATAAGACTTACAACTTACAAAATTAAATTTCTCACCAAGATTTGTCACAGTATTTGGCTAATAGAGACATCAACTTAATAAATACCTAAAAGGATTAAAGTTGTAAGGCTCAAGCATGTTCATTTTCAACTGAAAAGCAAGATTCTTTTATTTTTTTTGCAATTAACTTCTAGCAGTGAAAATCATTTGTTTTATTACATTAAGAAAAAGTTTAAGAAAAAATATAAATTCTATTTCTAATAATAGGCTTTAACCATTTTCAACTTTTTCCACTTACATTCTCTCTCAAACTTCTTTAACTCTCTCCATTTGCATTACTAATATACTGTCAATAATTTGTTCTTATTGATTTTTTTGTAGTTGGAATTTATTGTGAAAGTATGGAAAACAAAACATATCATAGAAATACCTCATTTATCATCATAGAAAGAACTATCTCATGTAAGCAACTTTTTCAAAACACTAAATATTTAAGTGCCAAACCTTTTAAAATTTCTCATGCAAAATTAAAACTGATCCCTAAATCTATCCCTGCCTTCTTAAATAAAGGAAAAGAAACAATTTGAACTATTTTGTTATAGAAGGTTAGTATCACTTCTGACTATCACTTCTGTATTTTGAATGTGTATATGGTTTATCTGCAAGAAATCTGTCAGCAAGCTTAATAATTATTTAACAATTACTATATTAAATGAGTAAAACAGTCAAATGAAAGCTTGTGGGTCTGTCTCTTCAATGGGAAAAATCATTTGTCATAAGTGCTAGAAATTTGCAACAGTTATTTTGATGCTATCAGGCCTTTTATTTAGTCTTAGTCACTATTCAATTTATAGTTATGTCTAGAGTGTTGTGATTTGAATTATTGCATTATTCTTCCATGTAGGTGTGCAAGGAAGGGATAAACATACAAATATTTATAATCAGTTTTGACATCATCTTTACTAAATAACTTTCACACAGACATTTTCCAAATTTCTATCTGCAAGTAACAGACTGCAAACTTTCTCTTCAAAAGTAGAAAGTATTCTATATCTGATAAATCTCTTGGTTCAAAAATTCTGAATCGTGCAGTATACTTTTTATACTCTTCATCTATACCAAGAAAATGACTTTTGCACAGTCTGTTTCTTCACTATTTCTCTCATATTAAGTTTAAAAATACTTATCAAGCACTTACTCTATGTAAGACATTGTTTAGAAGATACAATGATGAGTAGATATACTTCCTGACATAAAAAGATTAAATTTTAATAGTGGAAAGAAGGCAAGTCTACAAACAGATCTAGTAAAAGACAAAATATAAATAGTACCCTAAACGTGAGATAAAGTATAACATATAGTTAAGTGGAATTAGCAAAAACTTCATGAAAGAGGTAGCATTAAAGATGGCTTTTGGAAGAGATATGGGATTTTTACAGTTATAAATGAAACCAAGGTAGAAAACCGAAGATAGATCCCGGACACAATGAATTTTCCACTTTGGATGCCCATGTTGAGTAAGAGTCAGAAATGTATCTGAAAAGAGGCTGAAATAATTTTTTTGTTAGCCTATAGAATTTGTATTTAATTCAGTAAGACAAGCAAGAGACCCCGAAGTCTCTGAATAGGGAAATGTGATTAGAATGTGTTTTAAAAAGAAAATCTATCACTGGTATGTAAGATGGATTGAAGTAATTAGAGTCTATTGGAAGAAACTTATTAGAAGACAGATACAATAATCAAAATTTGAACTTCAATAATAGGAACAGGAACAGAAAGGAGAGGATATAGATTAGCGACATTTAAACTTCAAATGCAACGGGCTGGCCGAGTGCCGCGATGGTTAAGAACTGGCTTGGGACGCCAGAGGGCCTGGTTCGGATCCCACATATGAGGGCCAGTGACACTGCCCTCCACAGCTAAGATGCTGAACAACAGCTCAACTTGGAGCTGGGCTGCCGTGAGTCACTGGCGATGGCTAGGCTGCAGCCCGTGGCAGTGGGTTGCCATGGGCTACCATATGTAGCCAGCAGCCAGCGTGAGCGGCCAGCAGCCGCCGTGAGCGGCCGTCCAGAAGCCGGCAACTGATGTGCCTTGCCCGGGAAGAGCGCAATGATGGTGCCAACTTGGGCCAGTGAAGCAACGTCCTTCACAACTAGACTGAAGAACAAAACAACAGCAACTTGTCTGTTCCCCTTCCCCCAATTCCCCAGCACTATTCCCTTCTCCCCAATTCCCCAATTAAAAAAAAAATCTTAAAAATAAATAAATAAATAAAAGAGAACAGTAGTCTATGAAAAAAGAATACTTAAAAACAGAATTCCTTAGAAATTAAGAGTATAATTAATAAAATTGTGTATAGAACGACTGAAAAATAAAGTTGAGAAAATCTCCCAAAACATAGAACAAAGATAAAGAAATAGGAAATGAAGGGAAGGATAAAAGACATAGAGAACCAATCTGGGAACTCTAACATCTAACTAATGAGAGTCCGAGAAAAAGAGAACAGAAAAATGGAGGGAACAACATTATCTTAAAAACAGTAGAAGAGAACTTCTCTGTGATAAATAAAAAGACAATTTTTTTTATTATTTATTTTTTTTTAGCTGAGCCATCCTGCCACCTGTTGGCAGCTCAGCAGCAGCTCAGCTCGGGCCGGGAATCGAGCCGGCGATCTTGTTGCTCAAAGCTCGCACTCTTGAGTGAGAGCTCTTAGCCAACTGAGCCACTCGGCCAGCCCTAGGACACAAATTTTTTGAAAGAAAGGGGCCAATAAGTAAAGAGTTAAGTGAATAAATAAAAACTTGCATCTCCACACATTCCCATGACATTTCAGAATGTGAAGGATTAAAAAACAGATCCTAAAACCTGGATTCCAGAAGACACTGAAGGAATGCAATAAAAATTATCAGGAAAAAGCCATTCGACTCAGAATTAAATAACCAGCAAAACTATTAACCAAATGTGAGGACATAAGAAGATATTCTATAATATACAAGGACTTAAATAGTGTACTTCCCTTTTGTGAGGAAGTTATTGAGGCAGTTCAGCAAAACCAACCAGTGAAGTAATAAAAACATGAAGAATCCAGGAAATAGTTCTCAACACAGAAAGCAGAGAAGGAAAGTTCCAGGGTAACTGCTATGTATGATCTAACAATTCCAGAGAGCAACTGGTACAAATTAGAGACAAAGGCCCCTATAGCTTCAGAAGACAGTAAATGATGAACTGATAGTAAATGAAGAACTGATCAAGCAAGGGGAAGGGAGACTAATACCTTTATCATAAATAGAATTAAAATAATGACTGAAGTAGAAGGAACAAAAAAGGCATATAACTATTTTACATAAAAAGCAGTAAATAGAAGAAATATAACATAATGTAACAATCAATAGGAGAAAAGGGGGGAAAGGAAAGATTGTTATGTGTGCCTTATCTTTCATAGCATGGAATCACTAGATAGTCTCTACTTTTTTTATTAAGTTAACCAACAGAAGAAATAAAAACATGGTGAAAAGTGGTAGTCTGAGAGAGTGGAACTGGGTGTGGGGAAAGGGCAAGGAGAGAAGCTATTTTCCATCTCAAACTCTTCTGGACTTCCTTGACTTACTATTTGCGGCTCTCTCTATGAAATAAAACAGACATGAGCAAATTAATCCCAAGGTTGAATGATTTGTCTATTTTCACACTAGTTAATTGAAAGAATCAGGGCCTACACCCCAAAACTCAATCTTCAGAAAAAAGAATTCTTAAGGAGAGAATAATTTTAAAAGTTACATAGTATCCATTACTGTCCAAACCATGTATCTTCATTTATTATTGAATATATATTTGATTCTCGCTTAAAGGAAGCATAGTATGTTTTAAAACCATTATGGAAATAAAAATGCAAATTAAAAATTTAGTGGTACCAGATACATTCAGTAGCGAAAGAGACCATGGCCCTAATGTAAAGACTTCACAAAGGATACTAAATTAGCTCATCAATAAAACACAAATAGCTGGAAGCAAACAATTAAGCCAAGGAAAAAACCCTTCAAAAGGAACACCTAATAAGGGAAATACCTCAAAAGGGAAATGGACAGATGGGGAAGCAGATGTAGAGGCTAAAGATCAAATAACACGTAGGGCATATTTCTCTGTCTTAAAAGTAGTTTCTTCTAGAGTATTTTAATTTTATTATTGAACATATAATCTGATTTATTTCTTGAGTTAATAAAAAGTAAATAATTTTTCTTTGACAATGTGATTTTAAAAGCTATGCTATGTTTAGTGCTGTGTTAGTAAAATTTTAACAACAATTCTCTGGGAGAAAAGCCTTGATTTGTAAGATTTGCTGATTTCCATGGTCTAACTATTCCCACTATGGCTACAAATACGATGTCACCGAATGAACTGTTGGGAAGAGATGTACCATTTTCTGTAAGTAGAAAGGCAGCTCTAATCTTAGAGCAAAAGATATTGGGAGGAATGATCCTGTTAATAGATGTTCTTTTTATGAATAGCTTTTCAGGCATCTATTCTCTAAAATGACATATACTTTTAACCAGATAATGATTTTCTTGAAAAGTAACCAATCATATTAACATGTAATTACAGAACCACATGCCAAAGACAAACTCATTATTCCTAAAAATCATGTCTATTTTTTTATTGTTCATCACCACTTCTATTAATGCAAAAAAATCAAGTTAATTATATATGGAAGCAAAAGAAAAACAGTCTGGGAAAAAAAAGTTTTGATATTTAAAATTCAAACAGAGAGCAGACGAGTTTAACACCCCTAGAGTAGTAGCAAATATAAGCACAGAAGATCACTTTACGGCTAAAGATAAAATAATAGTTTCTAGAAAGTAAGAAATATGAGCACACTGATCACTCAAGATCTATTTATTTCTACTATAAAAGATAGCCATTTGCTAATATAAATATTTGGATAAATTGGGTCCCTTTAGCGAATTAACGTGAAGAAATTTAAAATTCATTATCATTTACACATACCCCTTAGTGGTTGTAAATCAACAAAATATCTTTATTGAACTAAACACATGATTAGCATTTATGAAGGAAGGAAATATTCATTGTTCTTTCCGGAAGCAGACCACTGCTGGGTCTTTAGGTGGTACATTCACAGTGAAATGTTACTGAGTTCCATTTGGCAGGCCTGAAGAATAATTAGATATGTTTGAGCTGCTCAACAATTTCTTCTACTTATATACATGTAAGTGGTAAATGAATGTTTAATGCTGTTTTAAATTTTTCCAGTTTTAAATTTTCTAGCTAATATAAAAGCTTATTAAGAAAGAAAGCTTGCTTACAAGTTAGGCTTAAAATAAGTGTCATAAATGCATAGAAAAAGATGACTTGTAGAATACATGCCAAAATGTTAACAATAACAATGGTTATCCTTTGAAAAAACAACGAATGATTTTTATTTTCTTCTATACTTAGCCGTAGTTTCTAATTGTTAGAGAAAAAAATTATTAGAAACAAGAAGTATCACTTACACATTTGAAATAGTAAAGACTGCTGATCCTAAGAGTACTAATTTAGGGATAAAATAATAGTTATTTCATATACTAATCAGACTACACTGGCATTAGCTAGCATCTGACTGTTAGCCATTGTAAGCACTGCAAGTTATAATAATTATTCAAATAAATAAGCTTTAAATGTCTGTATAATGCAAAAGTATAGGACCTATTACTAAATAACAAGCTAAAATACAATGTAGGCAGAAATACAAGAAAAATGAAAATATATTAAAATGAAATGAGTACCATAAAGGGCCTTAAAACAATAACAGAGAAAAGACAAAACTAATACTTGTTAATAGTACCTGCCTTACGCCAAGCACCCTGCCAGAAAACATTTTTACACATTCTTTTAATTAATCCTATGATAGTCCTTTGGGGGAAAAAAATGGCTATGCTCATTTTGCAGAAGGTAAGAGGCTCAGAAAGGTACAGCAAATTGCCAGGATCCCATAGCCAGTAAATGACAAATCTAAGGTTCGAACATAACTAACTCTAGAGCCCATCCTACACACTCCTCCTTTCAGCACCCTGGCCCCCAAGAACAATAAAAGATAAATGTGTTTAGCTCTGAGTCAGAAAGAAGTCAAGTTCCTTGAGGCAAATAATGTATTTTTTAGCAAGGCAGCTTAACATTTTGGGTAATGGGGAAATACCTGTCATTATTACAAATACTGCTTCTTTAGCTTGCTGCTAAATCCTATGGCCAGTAGAGAGCGTGGCTTCTCTGCTAGAGCACAGGGAAATGCAGATGAATAGAAAAGTTAACATGGAAGCAGGGAAGCTCTTTACTTTCCCAGCCCCTGCAAAGGCTTGCCCTGGCTGACTCTTAAGAAAAAAGGGTAAAGGAAGTAATATATACCAATTCTCTCACTCATCCAACCCTGGTGATAGGGGCATTTAAAGGGGACAATATTGGTGATCCTGCAAACACTACAGGTTTCTAATGCTACCACAGTGTAGTAGAAAAGTGGAAAGGACAAAGTTCTTTCCCTCGCTACTTCAAAACCATTACCCATTAATTTCTTTTTTTTTTTTAAGATTTTATTGGGGAATTGGGGGGAGGGGAACAGCACTGGGGAATTGGGGGAAGGGGAACAGACAAGTTGCTTTCGTTTTGCTCTTCAGTCTAGTTGTGGAGGACGTTGATTCACTGGCCCAAGTTGGCACCATCATTGCGCTCTTCCCGGCCGAGGCAGATCAGTCGCCGGCTTCTGAACGGCCGCTCACAGCGGCTGCTGGCCGCTCACGCTGGCTGCTGGCTACACATGGTAGCCCATGGCAACCCACTGCCACAGGGACTGCAGCCCACGCCGTCACCGGCGACTCACGGCAGCCCAGCTCCAGGTTGAGCTGTTGTTCAGCATCTTAGCTGTAGAGGGCAGTGTCACTGGCCCTCATATGTGGGATCCGAACCAGGCCCTCTGGCGTCCCAAGCCAGTTCTTAACCATCGCGCCACTCGGCCGGCCCCTACCCATTAATTTCTACTGTTCTCCTTGGGAGCAGAGAACAAAATTTTATTGGATGAATTATAACTTCTGGAACCAATGGAACTTTTATTGGGCAATGTGGGCAGCAAATGCACATCATGACTGTCTTTGATCAAGAAGACATACTAGATTTTTTGTTTTTAAAAAAAATTTTATTGGGGAACAGTGTGTTTTTCCAGGACCCATCAGCTCCAAGCCAAGTCATTGTTTCAATCTAGTTGTGGGGGGCATTTTTTCAGGACCATGAGCTCCAAGCCAAGTAGTTGTTTCATTCTAGTTGTGGAAGGCGCAGCTCAGTGGCCCATGTGGGGATCAAACTGGCAGCCTTGGTGTTATGAGCATTGCACTCTAACCAAGTGAGCCAACTGGCTGCCCCGAGAAAATATTCTTTTGCAACAATGATAGGGACTGACAAAACCTAAATGTGCAGTGAAGCTAAGAGTGGAGCTTTCAAACTAAAAGTGTTCTATGATAGGAACTTTTTAGGATTGGGGATGAGAGAGACATTTTTACCCCCACAGAATCCACTTCTATGTCCAATTATTTGCAGTATTGGCCAATACTTAAACTATTTGAAAGAGTGGCCCTTGGTTTCACAACTCCCGCTGACTCTAATGGCAATGTTTCTGAACACTGCCTAAATGAGCCCAATACTTAATTCCTCAGGTCTCTAACCAGGATAGCTGGTTCTGCTTATGCTGAATGACTTGGGAGTAAATGTGATAAGTAAATATCTTCTGAAGCTTCTTTGAGGGTTAAAGGAGTCTAGAACAGGCCCCTCTCTCTATTTGGGTCAAAGGGTAACAGGAAACTAATGAATCATTTTTAGCTTAAAACATTTAAAAATGGTAGCTTATATAATGCCATATGTTGCTTAGAAAATATATACATTTAAGAACATTCAAGTAAAGAACACTACTTCTGAAAAAAAAAACATTGCTTCTGTTCTATACTTGAAAGAAAACAATTTAGTTGAATATTTTATACAATTTCAGGGTTTCAGATAGTTAATACCCTAATACTTAATATAATTATCAACTCTAGCTAAAATTTACCATAATCAATAATTTAATATTTTTGCTTGGGAATTATGCTGATAGTTCATCCCTTAAATAAGAATACACTGTTGTTAAGACCATTTTCTCTTTTATTAACTATGAACTACATTGTATAAAAATTTATTTCCTTTATAGAAAAACCCATGTTACATAACATAAAAATTCAAAATGGTATATAAAGACTCATCTGAAACTATACAAAATATCATAATAGATCAGATGAGTGATTTAGTTAGGCCAGAAGTCTTTCCCTCAATGTCACAAGAATACGTCCTATGAGAAAGTGGGATATCCCTCCAGACGTCAGCCTCCTGAGATGAGGTATTTACTCCAAACATTTTTAACATATAACCTTTCAGTTCTACCACAGTTATGCACAAAATTCCTACCCATCACCTGGTGCCAACCCATGAAGCAGATACTGCAACATAAAACATGATGTGTATATCTGTGTACATGTGTGTGCACGTGCACATGTTTATTACTGAGGGTTGCTTTTGGCTGAAAGCATGGAAATTTATACCGACAAAATGAATTTAAATGAATTCAACAAGTATTTAATGTGTTTATATAAGGAGCACTTTTTAAGAAATTAGTTGATATAAACATTAAATATATATTCAGGTTCCGTTTTTCAACTTTAGGACAGCAGTTAGAAATACATCATCCCTGGGTAATTTCTAAAAGTTCTTTGAAATAAATTCACCATTAAAATCTCTTTAAGATACTCTTCTATTTATTTTTTAGCAACACCTTCCTTCAACTGTTCTAATTGGCCCTTTGGAGCAACTCCTGATGAGGAAAGACAATAACATTTTTTTTCCATCTTAAACAAGGAAGATGGTTGGAGTCAGTTGGGTAGGCTCCAGATTAAATACTTTATTTTTATGTTGAGCTATATCTTATTATGAAATAAGATCAATAAAATTTTTCCTATTTTATTTGTACAAAAACTACTCCATTCATGTTTAACCATAGTTCTGTTACTTCTGAATATACCTAATGACAGTATTTTCATCCCACCATAATTGCTTTGGTTTTTGCACTCCTTATCTGAAGAATCCAGTATTCCAGCCTTCACACTCAAATGTCCCCGCCATACTTATTTTTTTTAACATTTTATCATTATATTGTTCAAGATAATGATGTATTATGACTATATATCGGGATAGAACAATGTTCCTATTTCACTTTTAATCTCTTGACTAAAAATATCCAATAATTTCTTGGCCTTTTTTAACTGGAAAAGCCATGCCATTGATTATATAAACTTTTATAAAAACCACTCCTATTAGAGTTTATTTCTATTTAAATCTACACTGTCAATTTCATGATTTTATTTTGGTTTTGATAGGAAGAGAATTGTTGGTATTTTGGTTAAAAAGTAAAACAAATGAAAAGTTCAAATAATTGACTAAGTTATAATTCTTTACAAATTAATTTATAATAACGGAAAAGGATATATTCAAGCTAGGTAGTTGGTTTAAACAAGTAAACCTCAAACTAAAACTGAATTCTAAAATATACTTTAGTAAGCAAAATTATAATACAATTTTTTAAAATGTTTTATACTTACAGGCAAATGCGTAAACACTTGAAAAATGCTTCTCAAAAAATTAATAAGATCCATTAAATAACCACTAGCTCTTCCATCTGGCTCAGACATTGTCCAGTCATAATCAGCAAGCTGAACAAATTCATCAATTTTTTGATTAAGTTTGGTATATATTTCTCCTTCTGCTGCATGTCGAGCATCCTAACAGGACAAAATAACAACAAAAAGAAAGTTACAGAAGCAGGCAATAAAACAAGTTTTCTTAAAATTCTAAATTGTGTTTTATATTTTTCTAATATTTTAGTCATTTTCTAATGTTTTAGTCATTTATTCAAAGTCCAAGAAAACTGTTTGTATTTTGGCTGGCAGTACTCTATTTATTTGACTGGCCATCATTTTGGTTTTTTTCCAACCTTGCTATCACCTTTTTAATCTTTACATGGTAAGATAATTTATGAGTTACTCATTATGAATTGTTCTCACAACTCTAAGAAGACCCTTAAGAGAAACAGAAGTAAAAAAACAAGTTGTTAAGAATGCAAAAGACCACCCCCATCCATTGACTCACTAAGGGAAATTAAGTTGGACTCTAACAGAA